>NC_081554.1:58061755-58261755 GCF_963082655.1 Stomoxys calcitrans | reverse complement strand
TTAGATATAGCTGCCATATGGACCGATATCCCGATAAAGGGTCTGAAGCCCATAAAAGCTTTATTTATTACCCGATTTCGCTGAAATTTGGAACAGTGTGCAATTTGAAGCCCCTCAACATCCGACCCAAATATGGTTCAGATCGGACTATATTTAGATATAGCTGCCATATAGACCGATCTCCCGATAAAGGGTCTGAAGGCCATAAAAGCTTTATTTATCACCCGATTTCGCTGAAATTTGCAACAGTGAGTTATTTTAAGCCTTTCGAAACCCTACCCAAATATAGTACAGATCGGATTATATTTAGATATAGCTGCCATATAGACCGATCTCCCGATAAGGGGTCTGAAGGCCATAAAAGCTTTATTTTTCATCCGATTTCGCTGAAATTTGGAATAGTGCGCAATTTTAAGCCACTCAACATCCTACCCAAATATGGTTCAGATCGGACTATATTAAAATATAGCTGCCATATAGACCGATCTCCAGATAAAGGGTCTGAAGCCCATAAAAGCTTTATTTTTATCCGATTTCGCTGAAATTTGAAATAGAAAATTCAACAATGACTTATATTTATTGAACCACTCAATGTCCGTGCCGAATTTGGTTGCATAAGTTATCCAATTTTCAATAGATTGTGGCAAAAGGGGCATATACACCCGAGGTGGTGGGTATCCAAAGTTCAGTCCGGCCGAACTTAATGCCTTTTTACTTGTTTCGATTTAAATGAAAATAAATTGAAGTTAGGAATTCCTGCTATATTTGTGGCAGAAAAAACTTTCTCAAAGCGAAAAGGAAAAGTTTTCTCCATACGGTACATCAATGAACCTACTGACTTGGCGTTAACATAAAGTTCTTAAAAATATCTATGGTTATGGGCATACAAAAATTTTCAGTCCTTTTGCATCGGTTCAAGTCGCCCTTATTGAATGCCAACATTTATGGATGATTTATTCTTCCAAAACATTTTTTCATTATAATGAAAATAAGGCATAGAAAAATCTATTTTTTTCTTTTCATTTTGTGGCATTTGTCATCCAATTTTATCTTCAACTCATTAAAATATATCTTATTGACTGAATGAATACACAAAGAAATATTTCTCACTGTTGTCTTTGCATTTTCCGCGAAATCCAACATCAAAACAAGATTATCTTGGCAAAGGAGCAACATCAACGAATGTGTCGAAGATCGACAGTCAAGTGCATAGTACATTGAGATGATGACACATATTAACCCATGGGCAGCTGTAGGAAACAAATGGATGGTAATTTTGAATACCACCAGAGCATAATGTGTAAAGTAATATCCTAGAATTTGCTATGGAGGTTGTGATCCGAAATATTGAAAGGTTCAAAGACATTACTTGCAAAATTTCGTTCAAAAAGGAGTATTACTGCGGTTTCTTGGGGTTCAAAATCATATGGCGGGAGATTGGTTCATATGAGGGATATATCAGTCTATAGACCGATTTAGAAAACCAGTAAGGAAAGGCAAAAGTCGAGCGGAGCCGGCTATATAATACCCCACACCACCGAGTATACTTAATACTTATATCCAAATTTAGTCAGACTTTAATTTTGCATACCTATTGAAATATCGAATAGAACCTTCTACGATTTTCTTACGATGGTACGAAAATTGTGGCTTCTACAGCCTTTAAAGTCGAAACGCATATACGATATATATGGGAGTTTTGTCCAAATCTGATTCGCACAAAAATTTTGTCCCGATCGGACCAAAATTGTAGCTACTACAGCCTTAAAAGTTGAAACGCATAGAAGATATATATGGAAACTTTACCTAAATATGGTTCGATTTTGATGACATTTTTTTCATCTTGTGCGACGTCAAATAAATCATATCCTGCAAAATTTTGTAAGGATAAGACCAAAATTGTTGCTACTACTGCTTTAAAAGGGCATATCGGATAAAAAAAATATATGGGAGCTATATATAAATCTGATCCGACTCTGATGAAATTTTGCACACATACTAGGACGTCAAAAAAAGCACTTCGTGCCAAATTTGATAATGATCGGACCAAAATTATGCCTTCTACAGCCTTAAAAAATCATATCGGATGAAAGGTATATATCGTAGTTATATATAAATCGGATCCAATTCTAATGACATTTTGCGCACATCTTGGGACGTCACAAAAAGCACTTCGTGCCAAATTTGGTAAAGATCTGACCAAAATTGTGCCTTCTACAGCCTTAAAAGACCATATCGGATGAAAGATATATATGAGAGATATATATAAATCTTATACGATTCTGATGAAATTTTGAACACATATTGGGACGTCACAAAAAGCACTTCGTGCCGAATTTGGTAAAGATCGGACCAAAATTGTGCCTTCTACAGCCTTAATAGATCAAATCAGATGAAGGTTATATGTGGGAGCTATATCTAAATCTGAACCAATTACGATGAAATTTTGCACTCGTATTAAGACGTCAC
The DNA here is from genome assembly GCF_963082655.1 of Stomoxys calcitrans. Lineage (NCBI taxonomy): Eukaryota > Metazoa > Arthropoda > Insecta > Diptera > Muscidae > Stomoxys > Stomoxys calcitrans. Next base: position 58,259,286 of record NC_081554.1, on the reverse strand, counting down.
ACGAAACATATTATGCTAAATTTGGTAAAGATTGGACTAAAATTGTGGCTCCTACAGCTTTAAAAGGGCATATCGGATGAAAGATATATATGGGAGCTATATCTAAATCTGGACCGATTTCAATGAAATTTTGCGCACATATTGGGGGCGTCAAATGAAACACCTCGCGCCAAGTTTTGTAAGGATCGGATCAAAATTGTGGCTTCTACAGCTTTAGAAGGTCACATCGGATGAAAGATATATATGGGAGCTATATCCAAATCTGGACCAATTTTGACGAAATTTAAGACACATATGTAGAAGTCTAATAAATCATCTCTTGCCAATTTTGTAAAGATCAGACAAAATTTGTGGCTTCTACAGCCTTAAAAGACCATATCGGATGAAAGATATATATGGGAGCTATATCTAAATCTGGACAGATTTTTATGAAATTTTGCGCACATATTACGACGCCAAATATAACACCTTGTGCTTAATTATGGGGAGATTGGACAAAAATTTTGGCTGTTACAGTCTTAAACTTCCATATCGGATGAAAGATATATATGGGACCTACATCTAAATCTGGACCGATTTTGACAAAATTTGGAACATCTATGTAAAGGTCAAATAAAACACCTCGCACAAAATTTTGGAAGAATCGAACCATTATTGTGGCTTCTACAGCTTTAGAAGGTCACATCGGATGAAAGATATATATGGGAGCTATATCTAAATCTGGACCGATTTTTTTCAAAATCAATTGCATTTGTCCTCGGACCAAAAAAGAGACTTATGCAAAATTTTCTGAAAATCGGACAACAAATGCGACCTTTACCTTGATTACAAGAATACATGGGCAGACAGACAGACGGAGATATCTAAATCGAATCAGGAAGTGATTCTTAGCTGATCCGTATACTTATCGATGGGTCTGGCTCTTCTCCTTCTTAGTGTTGCAAACAAATGTACAAATCTATAATACCCTGTACGACGGTAGTGGTGTAGAGTATAAAAGAGAGAGAGAAAGAGCATTTCATATGAGACCCATTTCGAAATTGGAACCATTTGCCATTCACATCGACGTACTCAGGTTTAGTTCGAAGATGGGCTATGTCCGACTATATCTATATCTATAGCCTATATCTATATATAGACCGATCGGCCAATTTAGGGTCTTGGGAGCATAAAAGCCACATTTATAATCCGATTTTGCTGAAATATGAGACAGTGAGTTGTGTTAGGCTCTTCGACATCCTTCGTCAATTTGGCCCAGATCGGTCGAGATTTGGATATAGCTGTCATATAGACCGAACCTCCGATTTAGGGTCTTGGACCCATTAAAACCACATTTATTATCCGATTTTGCTGAAATATGTGACAGTGAGTAGTGTTAGGCTCTTCGACATCCTTTGTCAATTTGGCCCAGATCGGTCCAGATTTGGATATAGCTGTCATATAGACCGAACCTCCGATTTTGGGTCTTGGGACCATAAAAGCCACATTTATTATCCGATTTTGCTGAAATTTGGGACAGTGAGTTGTGTTAGGCCCTTCGACATCCTTCGTCAATTTGGCTCTTATCGGTTCAGTTTTGGATATAGCTGCCATATAGTCCGATCTCTCGGTTTTAGGTTTTAGGCCCATAAAAGGCGCATTTATTGTCCGATGTTCATGAAGTTTGGGACAGTGAGTTAAGTTAAGCCCCTTGTCATACTTCTGCAATATGGCACAGATCGGTAAAGATTTGGATATAGCTGCCATATAGATCGATTTCTCGGTTTTAGGTTTTAGACCCATAAAAGGCGCATTTATTGTCCGATGTTGCTGAAATTTGGGACAGTGAGTTGTGTTAGGCTCTTCGACGTCCTTCTTTAATTTGGTCCAGATCGGTCCAAATTTGAATATAGCTGCCATATAGACCGATCTCTCGAATTAAGGTTTTTACCACATAAAAGGCGTATTTATTGTCCGATTTCGCCCAAATTTGGGACAGTGAGTTATGAACATTTTTTTTGTCAATATGGAAATTATCCAATTAGAGAAAATTTCAGTAAAAGTTTGTCCTTAAAGAAAATTTCATGCAAAGTTTGTCTTAAGAGAAAATTTTCTGAAACTTTGTCTTTAGTGCAAATTTCATTTAAATTTTGTTATAGGAATTTTCACAGAAATTCACATTACACATTTGGTACGCAAAATAAAATTATGCCCTACAATTAAATTCAGTTTGTGTTAATTTTTAGCAGAATCCATGGTGGTGGCTTCCCAAGATTCGACCCAGTCTAGCTTAGCCCTTTTAACTTGTTTTTTTGTTTTTTTTTGTTTAATTTTATAGACATTTTTTTTTTATATATTTTCAACTAACTGATTTTTGTCCTTTTCCACTTTATTTACAGGTATGGCTTGCTCATTCATGCTAAGTATTTAAGGTAACATATAAAAGCTTGAAAAAATCCCTACACAACTATTTTCATTTTTTATTGAATTTTATTTTTTAATATGAACTTGTCATGACAATTGTTGATTAATTCTTTTGTTGTACCCTTGGTCGTATGAATATTTTTTGGTTCGCCTCAAATGTTAAACTCCATGCAGTACCTCATAGCGTATGAGCATTTCAAATTGCTAATAAATTAAATTACTCATGCGTCACATGGTACTCTACAAAACAATGGTTCATTGCAGCTACATTCCATACTCACACACCCACACCCACACACAAACACGCGAAAACACTTACCTCGAAAAAGCGACAGTGTTTATTATTCGAAAAGAAGAATTTTGATATATGTTCATATAATAAACAATAAACAAAAAAACATTTTTTTGCATCAATTAGTTGAACTTTATGTAAACAAAAAGAGACCCCCTACGCCACACAAAAACCAAAGTAATTAAATAAAATAATAATTTTAAAATATGCAACGAACGCAGTGGGGTCACTGGGCATTCTAGGCATGTGCAGGCATTGTAGTAAATATTAAATATAAATAATAAATGAAGTGAATGTTTGTGCATTAAATATTAACAAGCACACACACACACACGCAGATATCTGTAATGTAGAAAGCCATATGTGCTTTTAGGCTAGAAAGTCAATAATGTTGCCAGTAAATAAATATGTGAAAGCAAGACTGGGTCACAAACCATAATTTTATTCTACACACCAAACTTCTGTCAAACTAGAAAGCTTCTACGAACCGAACGACGATGATCGAGAGACCGGTTTACTTGGAAGCTATATCAGGTTATAGACTGATTTGAACTGTATTTGGCATAGTTGTTGGAAGTCGTAACAGAACACCACATGCAAAATTTAAGCTAAATTGGACAAAAATCGTTACAGAACACTTCATGCAAAATTTCAGCTAAATAGAATAATTATTGCGGCTTGTAAGAGCTCCTGAAGTCAAACCGGGCGATCAGTCTATATGGGAGCTATATCAGGTTATAGACTGATTCGGACCGTACTTGACACTGTTGTTGGAAGTCATAACGGAACACCACATGCAAAATTTCAGGCAAATCGGAGAAAAATTGCGGCTTTCAGGGGCTCAAGAAGTCAAATCGGGCGATCGGTTTATATGGGAGCTATATTAGGTTATAGACCGATTTAGACCCTACTCGACACAGTTGTTGGAAGTCATAATATAACACTACATGCAAAATTTCATTCAAATCGGACAAATATTGAGGCCTCCAGGGGCTCAAGAAGTCAAATCGGGAGATCGGTTTATATGGGAGCTATATCAGGTTATAGACCAATTTGCTTCGTACTAGGCTCAGTTATTGGAAGTCATAACACTACAATAGATTCAAAATTTCAGCCAAATCGAACGAAAATTGTGGCTTCCAGGAGCTCAAGAAGTCAAATCGGGAGATCGGTCTATATGGGAGTCAGATCAGGTTATAAAGCGATTTGAATCCTACTGGACTCAGTTGTTGGAAGTCGTAGCAGAACACTACATGCAAAATTTCAGCCAAATCGGACAAATATTGAGGCCTCCAGGGGCTCAAGAAATCAAATCGGGAGATCGGTTTATATGGGAGCTATATCAGGTTATCGACTGATTTGCTTCGTACTAGGCTCAGTTATTGGTAGTCATAACACTACACTAGATTCAAAATTTCAGCCAAATCGAACGAAAATTGCGGCTGTCAGGAGCTCAAGAAGTCAAATCGGGAGATCGGTCTATATGGGAGCTATATCAGGTTATAGACCGAGTCGGACCGTACTTGACACTGTTGTTGGAAGTCATAACGGAACACCACATGCAAAATTTCAGCCAAATCGGACAAATATTGCGGCCTCCAGGGGCTCAAGAAGTCAAATCGGGAGATCGGTTTATATGGGAGCTATATCATGTTATAGACCGATTTGGAACGCACTTGGTTCAGTTGTTGTAAGTCATAACAGAATACTACATCTAAAATTTCAGCCAAATCGGACAAAAATTGCGGCTTGTAAGGACTCAAGAAATCAAATCGGGAGATCGCTTTATATGGGAGCTATATCACGTTATAGACCGTTTCGGACCGAACTTGACACCGTCGTTGGAAGTCATAACACTACACTACATTCAAAATTTCAGCCAAATCGAACGAAAATTGCGGCTTTCAGGAGCTCAAGAAGTCAAATCGTGAGATCGGTTTATATGGCAGCTATATCAGATTATAGACCGATTTGGACCGAACTTGACACCGTCGTTGGAAGTCATAACAAAACACCACATCCAAAATTTCAACCAAATCGGACGAAAATTGCGTCTTGTAAGGGCTCAAGAAGTCAAATCGGGAGATCGGTTTATATGGGAGCTATATTTAAATCTGAACCGATACGGCATGTAACCACTGGTTCTCCCTCGTGTGCGTGGGCCGGCTACGGCACTGCGGCTCCAACACCTGCTGTCGGGAAGTGGTGAAGAAGTGACCTCGTACAGCACTGCGTCTCTTGCTTGCTGGGTCCCTCCGTGTACTCGTCGGGACCGATGGCGGTGCTGCATCAGGCGATCCGGGGTCCCGGGAGGGTAGTGCAGAATTGATCCAGCGACATCGGAGGGGGTCTTGGCACCTTCGTCCGTTGCTTGTAGGGTCGGGGTCGTCCGTACTAAACGTTAGAAGATGGTGGCAGGGCAGGGCGCGACCGGGTACGGCACTGCGTTTCCAGCACCAGCTGCCGGCAAGTGGTGAAGAAGTGACCTGGTACGGCACTTCGTCTCTTGCTGGCTGGGTCCCTCCGCATACTTGTCGGGACATGACCGATGGCGGTGCTGCATCAGGAGACCCCCGGGCTCGGGCGCCCGGGCAGGAAGTGCAGAATTGATCCAGCGGCGGATCTGGGCACTTTCGTCCGCTGCTCGTAGGGTCGGGGTCGTCCGTACTAAATGTTAGAAGAAGGGATACGCGAACTACCGACGCAGCTGTCGGGTTCGGCACCACGGAAGTTTATCGCAGATACATTGGCGGCAAGCAGGATTTGTGTCCACACCTAATCGAAGACATGGCTTGACGCGCGGCTACCATGTTCGGCACCACGGAAGATTATCGCGGAAGCATCAGCGGTCAGCGGGAATAGTCTGCACGCTTTATCGAAGACACGGCTTTCGAACGATAGCGACAAGCGGGATTCGTGTCCACGCTTGGTCGAAGGCACGGCTTAAGAACACTAACGACAAGTGGGAATCGTCTCCTATGGAGACGATTCGGCAAGTGGGACGATTCGGCAAGTGGGAATCGTTTCCACACCTGGTCGAATACACAGCTTAGGAACTCTTGCGGTGAGTGGGAATCGTCTCCACACCTGGTCGAAGACACGGCTTTAAAACGGGGCTCGAGAGAATTGCAGCGAAATTCGACACGACGCCGGAGTAAAAATTACACTTTTATCTTTCGTTTACACTCCACTCCTTTCTTGGGTTTTAGTTTTCTCTATCATGCACTCTAATAACCCGTAGTTGTTCACTGCTTGTCTTGATGACTCGTCCCGTCTCAGCACATCTTCAGTCTTTTATTATCTCCCTGCCAAATTAAACTAACCACGGCAGCGAAGTTACTTCCACTTCGTAAATTCGAATACTTCCTGAGTCTCTAGAGGGCTCAATTCTTATTAGATTTGGCTGCAGTTTGCACGATGATTTTTTTTATTGACCTGTAACAGATGTACCAAGTATGGGCTCAATGGTTTCAAAACCTGATATAGGTCCCATATGAACCGATATCTCGAATATTCTTCTTGAGCCTATAGAGGGCGCAATTCTTTTTCAATTTTGTTGAAATTTTGCACTATGACCTTCAATAGATGGCATTGATATTTTCTCTTACGACAAAATTTCCATCAAATTTTCCCTAGAGACAAAATTTCCCTCAAATTTTCTCTACAGACAAAATTTCAATTAAAACTTCTCCAAAGACAAAATTTGCATGAAATTTAAAATTAAAATACTTCTCACATCCGAATATTTAGACAATTTCTACTCACTATTCAATCTCAAAATTTGTTTCTCTTTCTTATTGTTTGAGTTAAATTTTCCTTCTGGGTTTTCTTTTACTGCTCTTTCAACATCAAAGTCTACGGACCAGACATTTGGGTAGCCAAGAGGATAGCTTTGATAGCCAACCACCGAAAATTAGGTCAGCAACAAGAGCTACCATGCAAGTCAAGCAAACGATAGACGTCATTGACTCATCAAGAAAGGCCGTTGGAATTCAAAATCAAAGAAATAAAAATGCAAAAACGGCTACATACACAGCTAGGTAACAAATTTTCTGAAAAATATATTTTCAGCCAATATTCGGGAAAAATGCTCTAGCCTCTACTGATACTGCTTTCAACCATGCCATGAACTCCATTTGACTCACACAGAAAAACAATTCAACGGCAAAGCTTTGAGCGAAAAAACCCCCAACTTAAATATGCCATGCACCCCACAGAGTCGCAGGCAGTCCGGCTTTAGTAAATCAAATGAACGAAACAAAGCCTTGATGTTAAGCTGATTTTAATGGTGAGCATTAACTGCTTTTTGTCAGCAAACGTTTGATTTCAAAGATCTACTGCGTTTGGGCTTTGATGCCAAACACTTTGCCTCTGACTTTGTTTGTGTTAACAAACCTTTACTTTGTGAAAACTGAATCAAAAAAAAGGGAATAACTCAGACGTGAAATGTAAATGACAAATGCAATAAAACCGTAAGCGGGCCACACCTTTATTTAACACTCAACATCGAATGATGACGATGAGGATGTTTGTATTTTGTTTGTTTTTGTTTTTGGTGTTGGCAAAAGACAAAGTGCATTTTTAAAGTAAGGGACAAAAGGAGTAGAGGGACAGCTTTAAGTGCAGAGAGGATTGCTTGGTGGACTTTGAAATTTTGTCTTTAGGGAAAATTTTATGGAAATTTTGTCTTTAGAGAAAATTTCATGGAAATTTTGTCTTTAGAGAAAATTTCATGGAAATTTTGTCCTTGGAGAAAATTTCATAGAAATTTTGTCTTTAGAGAAAATTTCATGGAAATTTTGTCTTTAGAGAAAATTTCATGGAAATTTTGTCTTTAGAGAAAATTTCATGGAAATTTTGTCTTTAGAGAAAATTTCATGGAATTTTGTCTTTAGAGAAAATTTCATGGAAATATTGTTTTGACAGAAAATTTCATGGAAATTTTGTCTTTAGAGAAAATTTCATGGAAATTTTGTCTTTAGAGAAAATTTCATGGAAATTTTGTCTTTAGAGAAAATTTCATGGAAATTTTGTCTTTAGAGAAAATTTCATGGAAATTTTGTCTTTAGAGAAAATTTCATGGAAATTTTGTCTTTAGAGAAAATTTCATGAAAATTTTGTCTTTAGAGAAAATTTCATGGAAATTTTGTCTTTAGAGAAAATTTCATGGAAATTTTGTCTTTAAAGAAGATTTCATGGAAATTTTGTCTTCAGGGAAAATTTCATGGAAATTTTGTCTTTAGAGAAAATTTCATGGAAATTTTGTCTTTTGAGAAAATTTCATGGAAATTTCGTCTTTAGAAAAAATTTCATGGAAATTTTGTCTTTAGAGAAAATTTCATAGAAATTTCATGGAAATTTTGTCTTTAGAGAAAATTTTATGAAAATTTCGTCTTCAGAGAAAATTTTATGGAAATTTTGTCTTTAGAGAAAATTTAATGGAAATTTTGTAGAAATTTCGTCTTTAAAGAACATTTTGTCTTTAGAGAAAATTCCATGGAAATTTTGTCTTTAGAGAAAATTTCATGGAAATTTTGTCCTTAGAGAAAATTTTATGGATATTTCGTCCTCAGAGAAAATTTTATGGAAATTTTGTAGAAATTTCGTCTTTAGAGAAAATTTCATGAAAATTTTGTCTTTAAAGAAAATTCTATGGAAATTTTGTCTTTAGAGAAGATTTCATGGAAATTTTGTCTTAGTGGAAAATTTCAATCTTAGGTTGGGTTGGACTCCTCTGGGGGTCGTCGCGAGGCTCTGACGACTCACGAGAAAATCGCGACTCAAGAGAAATCACAACTCACCAGACTCTCACTACCCACGAAACACTCATGAGAAACCCACGACTCACGAAAATCAAGGCACTTGAGTCGTGAGTGTCTCGTGTCTCGATTTTCTGGTGCGTGGTGATTAGTGTCGTGACCATGATTTCACTTACTCACGCACAAAGAATTTTAATTCAATTAAGGTCACTTACGATCACATGATTGAATTTGGATCTCACTCATGAATCACGTGACTCACGCATGATTTTCGCGTGACGCGACAACTTACGTGCACACCTCTACTACTAATTAGCTTTAACTTGAACCCCATATTGCCATAACCTATAAATATGTCAAAATTATAAGGACTTTTGGGGGTGAATCAGCCCTCCCAAAACCTGGCCCACATTTAGATGTCAGATTCGTCTTCTGCTCTCAAATACCTATAATTTGATTGCCGTATTGGCATAATTGGCCAATATGACTACTTGGCGGGCCTTGGGAGTAGGGCGATGCCCTTATCCACCCCTTCCCAAATTTAAATATCAAATTTTTGTTTTAAGGTTACTTCATTACTGCATATTAAATTTCGTTTGAATAGCTTCAATAATTTTCGAGGTCTGACGTACTTGGAGATAAGGGAAGGGGGAGCGTTCAACCTTCCTCCAACATTTGGGGCTCCCAGGCAGTGGGAAATCTTCTTGCATATAACTTTCATTTAATACCAGGGCTGCGGACATAGCCGTAGACTCCGACCCCAGGTCGGTCTATAAAGCCCGAACATGATAGCGGTTCGCAATTGAGGCAAGCGTGTTCAACTTCGATTACGGCCCAATAGTCCGACTGCAACTTTGACTCTGGCCTCAAAAACTCGTCTCCTGTCGACTCCGCAGTCCTGTTTGATACCCATAATGGGCCAAGCTCGTCTCTTGTCGACTTCGCAGCCCTGTTTGATACCCATATTGCTGCAATTGTTTAATAGGTCCTGTTGGAAGCTTTTTGGAGGTGGGGTCAGTCCCCATACTATTGGGTTAAAATTTAATATCAGATTCGTAATCTACTCCTCAATACCTTTCATTTGACATCCATATTGGCCCATTCGATAAGCATGTCCCTTAGCGTGGGTTTTGGAGTCGGGCGTTCCCCCAGATTATTTACACCCAACGTTTTATACCAAATTCTTGTTTTTGGCTTACCATAAGGGTGAACACAAAATGTCGCTTGAATCGATTTATCATTCTGACAAACCTTGTGTTTTTATAAATTCGGGTAAGGGGTAGTGTCCGCCCCCTTCGAATGTCATCATAAGAACTTACATAAGTCTATTTTGTTTCCCAAGAAGAGAGAATAGAAACAAAATAAGACGAAAATTGGAGATAAAATTTCACCATGTTACGTTTCACATTGGAGGCCACCGTAGCGCAGAGGTTAGCATTTCCGGCTATGGCGCTGAACGCCTGGGTTCGAATCCTAGCGAGACCATGAGAAAAATTTTTCAGCAGTTATTTTCCCCTCCTAATGCTGGCAACATTTCTGAGCTACTTTGCCATGTGAAAACTTCTCTCCAAAGAGATGTTGCATGATTGGCACACCATTCGGAGTCATCTATAAAAAGAGGCCCCTATAATAGTCGAGCAAAAAAAGGAAACTGCTAAGTTCCTCAGTGCCTAGCACGGTAAGCGATATTCGTCCATTATCCTATATCTGCTCCTCCCCACTTTTTCACCCTGTAGGAGTGAGCTCTCTCTCTGTGTGCAGCTTGACTATAAAGTCCTGTCGTTGCAATGATCAAACATTAGTCTCATAAGAAGTCTGAAGTCATGCTCCCTCAGCACTAGGATATGTGACGCAATGGTCCCCGAAATACTACAGGCCTGTGTTAGCTTGCCACTCGCACCATCTGCACACGCCTCTTTGGACCGGTTATCCTAGAAAATGACCACGTTAGCAAAAAATCTGGCAAAAGTTGAGTGATTTGTAGCATCTTTGAGGCTCTGTAATGACCCATTCATGGTTATTCTTGGTATTTAATGGCGCGGGACGCAGCAAAGCCAGATAGCCTTCCCGATGGTTTGAGAAATCTATTATGGCCGTGTTCACATATATTTGGACCGTTAGATGAGGAAGTTGCACCAGCATTCAAACCGTCTCCATTCCCTTTAAGTTCGCGCAACATATGCCCAGAAGCCTACAGGTTTTTTTTTGGCTCTGGCCACGCTGCAATCCAAAGCTGGACGGCCTCCTTCAGGGGGTTATCCAGTGCAACGATCGGCGCTTATCAGCGATCGACTTCTATCTGGCTCGTCGACCACGAATTGATCGCCACCAATCCTTTATGATCCGGGATTCAGCATTGTCTGATAGCCTTTCCCATAGTTCCCAGAATCTATTTACATCTCCTAAGCAAGTTTCGATCTCAAATGGCTTGACGCCTAAAATTTCTGTTCCATCTGATTGTCCACACATATCATGACATCGTCTTCATTACCTTCAGGTTCGCGAACACCTACTTTGGCCACCCTGTAACCCATTGGTGGAGACACCTGGATGGTCGGCCCAAGTGGGTGGTTGGTCGCCTCGTTCCTTAGCGCACATTGATGGTCAGTGATCCAGCAAAATTTGACGACCAATAAGACAGATGGAAAGAAAGACAGACGGACAGAAAGACAGACGGACATAATGACAGACGGACAGAATAACAGACGGACAGAAAGACAGACGGACAAAAAAAAGAGACGGACAAAAAAACTGACGGGCAGATACATAGACGGGCAGAAAAACAGACGAACAGAAAAACAGGTGGACGAGCATGGCAGACAGAGCGGCAGATAGGTCGACAGACAGATGGAGAGACATATGGACAGACAGACAGACTGACGGACAGACAGGTCGATAGAAGGAAAGATAGACAGACAGACGGACGGAGAGACATTGCTTGGCATCTGGAAGTGTTTCTTAGGCAGTCGGTATGCTTATCAACGGGTCTATCTCATCTTCTTTTAGGTGTTACAAAGAAATTCACTAAGCTATAATACCACAGTGTTGGTGTAGTTGAAGCAGGGAAAATGGGTAATTTTTTTTTTTTGACTAGTTTGCATTATAGAACCCATTTTTACTGATAAAGATGCACTTTTTCGTTAATTTCACTAAAATTTGGAAGAGTGATTGGATTAAGATGTCTTGCTCCCTTTTTCTATTCTTAGTTCTCACTACCACCCAAGTTGCTTCAATACTTAAGCCAATACATTGTTGCTTTTACGACTGCCTTATCTGTTACTAAGTCAATATTCTAAATCCTTAAGCTTTACACTTAAAAATACATTTTTATCTTAAATTTTTTTTAAATATTTTATCAACCAAGGCAAAACCGTAGAAAAAAAGCGAAAGATATATTTTTATAGTCCAATCACGTTTCTTGGTTTTGAAACCACACATTCAACAAGAAACCATAACTAAACTAAAAAAAAAACACAAAAACCAACAATCCAAAGACGAGATATGGAAAAATCAACTTAAACAACATTGACATTTTTGTAACAAAAACTAAAAGATAATCAAAAGCATGTGGCGATTGACTTTGAAGGAGGTTTGGCATGCTGATCGACACAGCAGCGAAGTAGAAAGAGAGGCCAAAGACAGGCCAAAGAGTTACCATTAGATTTTATGGAAAAGATTTGCATACGGCCTTAAGAGGCTAGAACAAAGAACAGAACTGTCTATCTATCTGAGGACTTGAAACATACTCGTACACAGATCTTGTCTGCCATACATTCTGGGGGACAACATCAACAACAATGGAGTCATAAACTTTGCTTCTCTTCATAATGGATAAGTCAGAGAGTGTGTGGTCATAGAGAGGCGGGGATTAAACGGTTTTGGAGTTTATGAGAGAAGGCCTTAATAGCAAAATGTTCAAGGTGTTGAATTGAAAATGTTGACATAGTAAAATTTATGAGAATTTTTCTAAAAAAGAAAATTTTAAAGTAATTTTTGAAAAAAAATGTTTGTCCGTCTGTCTTTTTGTCCATCTGTCTATCTGTTTGTTTTTCTGTCTCTCTCTCTCTCTCTCTCTCTCTCTTTGTTTATCTGTCTTTCTATCCGTCTATCTTGCTGTTCATCCGTTTGTCTTCCTGTCCGTCTGACTTCCCATCCGTTTGTCTTCTTGTCTGTCTGTCTGTCTTCCTGTCAGTCTGTCTTTTTGTTCGTCAAGCTTTTGGTCGGTCTGTCCGTCTGTCTTTCTGTCCATTTGTCTGGCTGTTCATCGTCCGTCTGTGTTTTTGTCCATCTGTCTTTCTGTCCGCATGTCTTCCTTTCCAATGTCTTTCTGTCCGTCTGTCTGGCTATAAATCGTCCGTCTTTTTGTCCATCTGTCTTTCTGTCCGTCTGTCTGGCTATAAATCGTCCATCTTCTTCTTGTCCATCTGTTTTTCTGTCCGTCCGTTATTCTGTCCATCTGTACTTTAGTCCGCCTGACTGTAAATCGTCCACCTGCCTTTCTTTCGTCCGACTGTCTTTCTGTCCGTCTGTCATGCTGTTCATCCGTCTGTCTTTCTGACTGTCTATCTTTCGGTCCGTCTGTCTGTCCGTCTGTCTTTCTATCCGTCTGTCTTTCTATCCGTCTGTCCATCTGTCCATCTGTCTTTTTGTCCGTCTGTCTTTTTGTCCATCTGTCTTTTTGTCCATCTATCTTTCTGTCCATCTGTCTTTTTATCCATCTGTCTTTTTGTTAGTCTGTCTTCCTGTCCATCTGCCTTTTTGCCCAACTGTCTTTCTGTCCGACTTTCCGTCCGTCTTTCTGTTCATATGTCGGGTTGTAAATCGTCCTCTCATTCTGTACGTTTGTTTTTTTGTCCGTCTGTTTTTCTCTCCATCTGTCTTTCTGTCCGTCTGTCTTTCTATCCGGCTGTAAACCGACCAACGGTCATTCTGTCCATCTGTCCGACTGTAAGCCGTCCACCTGGGTTTCTGTACGTATTTCTTTCTGTTCATCTTTCTTTTCGTCCATCTGTCTGTCTTTCATTCTGTCGATTTGTCTTTCTATCGGTCGGTCTTTCTATCAATCTGTCATTCTATCCGCCTGACTTTCTGTCCATATGTCTTTCTATCCGTTCGTCTGTCTGTCTATCTTTTTGTCCTATTTGACAGGATCTATCTTTCTGTAAATCGTCTGTCTGTCTTACTGTCTGTCTGTCTTTCTATCCGTCTGTCCTTCTGTCCATCTGCCTTTTTGTCCGTTTGTCTGGCTGTAAACCGTCCGCCTATAATTCTGTCCGTCTGTCTTTTTGTCCATCTGTCTTTTTGTCTGTCTGTCTTTTTGTCCGTCTGTCTTCCTGTCAATCTGCCTACTTGCCCAACTGTCCGTGCGGACAGGAAGATAGACTGACAGAATAACAGACGGACAGATGGACAAAAAGATAAACGGACGATTTAAAGCCAGACAGACGAACATAAAGACAGACGGACTGAAAAACAGACTTACAGAAGGACGGAAAGACATTTGGACGATTGACAGCCAGACATACGAACTGGAAAACAGGCGTACAGAAAGACAGATGGACAGAAGACAGATAGAGATTTACATCCAGAAAAACGGACAGAAAGACAAGTGGACGATTTACAGCCGGACGGGAAGACAGACGTGCAGATTGACAGAAGGACAGTAAAACAGATGGACGATTTTCAGCCACACATTCGGACAGAAAGACAAAAAGAAAGATGGACAGAAAGACAAGTGGACGATTTACGGCCAGACAGACAAACGGGCTGTAAATCGTCCACCTGTCATTCTGTCCGTCAGTTTTTCTCCCCATCTGTCTTTCTGTCCGTCTGTCTTTCTATCCGGCTGTAAACAGTCCAACTGTCATTCTGTAAGCCGTCCACCAGGCTTTCTGTTCGTCTCTCTTTTTGTTCATCTGTCTGTCTGTCATTCTGTAGGTTTGTCTTTCTATCCGTCTGTCTTTCTGTCATTCTATCGGTCTGACTTTCTGTCCATCTGTCTTTCTGTCTGTCCTATTTGACAGGATTAAATTGAAAACGGATACAATTTTTGTCAAAATTTCCTTTTTCATAGAAATTTTTTTCAAAATATCCTTTCTTTAGATTTTTTTTTCCAAAATTTCATTTCATTGGGAATTTTTTTCCAAATTTCCTTTTTTGAGGAAATGTTTGCTAAATACCCATTCTAGGGAATTTAATTTCTAAAAAAAATTTTGTCAAAATATCCTCCATTCAGAAAAATTTGTCAAAATAGTCTCTTTAAAGGAAATTATGCAAAAATTTCCTTTTGTCTAAATACCCGTTCAGGGAAATTTTCTAAAAATTTCCTTTTAATGCAAAACGTTGTCAAAATTCCTTCTTTATGGGAAATTTTGCCACATTTCTCTTATCATTGGAGACACCAAATTTCCTTTTTATTTCTTTTCATTGAAATACCAAAATTTCTTTTTATAAGAAATTTTTAAAAATTTCCCTTTCTTAAGGATATTTTTTTAAAATTTAATTTTTATGGGAAATTTTATATTGGAACATTTTCCTATTCTCATTTCAATGGGATATTTTGCCAAAATTTCATTCCATTAGGAAATTTTTTCAAAATTTTATTTCCATGGGGAATTTTGTCTCTGGTGTAATCAGGCTTCGTAAGGCCTTTCATCATAGAGCCTGTCCACCGTGTTTTGCTCTGTTCAACAACAACAACAACAACTCGCAACTAACAGTGGATTTCATATTCCTGCCAGTAGTACTCAGGGTCCATTGTTGTAAGTCATGTATCGCATTTTGGACAGTCAATGGCGCAAAAGTGAAAAAAAAAGAATCAAATTCTATCTTTTCGAAGCGAGTGATTGCTGTCAAGTTTAATGCAAATGCCATGGTGCAATGCGGGCATAAAAACAAACGATTTGCTTTAGTGGAGTTGATGGTTGAAGGCAGCTATAACTAAAAAAAACCATGTCGCAGAAAAATATGTTGTACCCTAGGTGGCAGTGTTGCAAAAAAGAAAAACAAAATCGTTTTATGCATAGACAACTCAAGCTCTGGTGTTGGTGTAAGATTTTTGAGCTCGTTGATGTGTGTGAGCGCGGGAAATATCATATCCCAGTGATATTTGCCACCTTATATCGAATTTCCCACAGAAAGGAAATTTTTAAGAAACTTCCCATACAATGAAAACTTTAAAAATGTTAACTGCAGGAAGGAAATTTTGACTAGATGGGGTATTTTGATAAGATTTTCCACAAAACCATATAACACTGACAAATATTCCCCATCGAAAGAAAATTTCCCTTAGAAAGATAATTTTGGCAAGATTTTCCATAAATAACCAACATTTTTACAAAATTTCCAAAACAAAGCAAATTTTTAACGAAATGTCCCACTTAAAGGAAAATTTCCCTAGAAAGGAATTTTGACAAGATTTTTCAAAAAAAAAAAACAAAATTGTTACAAAGTTTTTCCACCCAAAGGAAATTTTTAACAAAATTTCCTCAGCAAACGTAATTTTTAAAAAATTTCTCAAATAAGGGAAATTTTCTTACAAAATTTCCCATCGCAAGAAAATTTTGTTGAATTTACCCACCGAAAAAGAAAAGTTTGTTAGATTTCCCATTGGTAGGGAATTTTGAGAATATAGAAAGGAAATTTTTGAATAAATGTCCCACAGTAAGGAAATTTTGAAAAAATTTCCCACAGAATCAAAAGTTTTAAAAATATTTCTGTAGGATGGAAACTTTGACGAAATCTACCCAAGAAAGGGAATTGAATTCTTGACGGCCCATAAAAAGCAAATTTTCCTATAAAAGGAAATTTCCAATAATTTTTCCCTTAAGAGGAAAATTTCAAAAAATTTCCTATAAAAAGGAAATTTTGATAGATTTTCCATAAAATGTTTTTTTTTTTTTAATTTCCCTTTAAGGAAACGTTGGAAAAACTCAACGTGAAATTTTGACATTTCGCATAAAAAGGAGATTTTTTTACAAAATTACCCATAGAAATCCTTTTAATGAGAAATTTTTTGAAAAAGTTACCCTTAGAAGGGCAGTTTTGAAAAATTTGCGATATAAGGGAAAATTTTACAAAAATTTCCAGGGATATTTTGAAAAAATTTACATAGACATAGAATTTTGAAAAAATTTCCTATAAAAATTAAATTTTGACAAAATTTCCCATAAAAAGGAAATTTTGACAAAATTTCCCATAAAAATTAAATTTTGACAAAATTTCCCATAAGAAGGAAATTTTGCAAAAATTTCCCATAAGAAGGAAATTTCGCAAAAATTTCTCATAAAGAGGAAATTTTAACACAATTCACACAATAAGTAAATTCTGACTAAATTTCCCACATGAAGGAAATTCCCTCCCAATTTCTCAATTACCTTCAAGGGATTTTTTTTTTTCAAAAATTCCCTTACTAAGGAAATTTCAGACAAAAGAAAAAAGATTTTTTTTTCAAATCGTCCCATAGAACGGATTCTTCAGCGATACTTCGTAGAATGAGGAAGTTTTGTGCAAATTTCCGATCAAATACAAATTTTGTAGAAATTTCCCTTGGTAAGGAAATTTTATCAAAATATGCTTTGGTAAAGGATTTTTATCAAAATTTCCCTTGGAAAGGAAATTTTATCAAAATATCTTTTGATAAGGAATTTTTACCAAAATTTCCCTTGGTAAGGAAATTTGATCAAAATTCTCCTTGGTAAGAAAATTTTATCAAAATGTCCTTTGGTAAGTAATGTTTTATCAAAATTGCCCTTGGTAAGGAAATTTTATTACAATTTTCCTTGAAAGGGAAATTTTATCAAAAATCCCACTAGCAAGGAAGTTTTTGACAAGAGAAATGATTTTTTTTTCAAACTGTCCCATTTAACGGAAACTTAAACAAAACTTCCTAGAAAAAGGAAGTTATGTGCAAATTTCCGATCAAAAGGCAATTTTGTCAAAATTTTCCTTGGCAAGGAAATTTGATCAATATAGCCTTTGGTAAGGAATTTGTATCAAAATTTCCCTTGGTGAGGAAATTTTATCAAACTATCCTTTGGCAGGGAATTTCTATCAAAACTCCCCTTGGTCAGAATTTTTTTTTTTAAAATTTCCCTTGGTAGGGAAATTTTATCGAAATTTCTCTTAATAAGGAACCTTTGTTTAAATTTGGCTACGTTAGGCAATTTTTTATCCAAATTTCCCTTGGTAAGAATTTATATCAAAATTTCCCTATGTAAGGATATTTTTATCAAAATTTCCCTTGGTAGGGAAATTTTATCAAAAATTCCCTTAGTAAGGAAATTTTACCAAAATTTCTCTTGGTAAAAAGTTTCGTTAAAATTTGTTTATTTTCCTTTGTTAGGATATTTTTTATCAAAATTTTCCTTTGTTAGGATATTTTTTATCAAAATTTTCCTTGGTAAGGAAATTTTTCATAATTTCCTTTGGTAAGGTAATTTTGTCAAAATATCGCTTGGTAAGGGAATTTTATCAAAA
Source organism: Stomoxys calcitrans (assembly GCF_963082655.1). Lineage (NCBI taxonomy): Eukaryota > Metazoa > Arthropoda > Insecta > Diptera > Muscidae > Stomoxys > Stomoxys calcitrans. Next base: position 58,241,355 of record NC_081554.1, on the reverse strand, counting down.
TATGTCTTGGTAAGGAAATTTTATCAAAAATTTCTTTAGCAGGGAAATTTTAAACAAGAGAAGTTATTTGTTGCAAAATATCCCATAGGAAGAAAATTATAACAAAAATTCCTAGAAAATGGAAGTTTTGTGCAAATTTCCGATCTAAAGGTAATTTTGTAGAAATTTCCCTTGAGAGGAAACTTTATCAAAATATCCTTTGGTAAGGAATTTTTAAGAAAATTTCCCTTGGTTAGGAAATTTTATCAAAATGCCTTTTGGTTAGGAATTTTTATCAAAATTCTCCTTGGTAAGGAAATTTTATCAAAATTTCCCTTGGTAAGGAAATTTTGTCCAAATATCCCTTGGCATAAACAAAATTTTTATCAAAATATCCCTTGATAAGAAAATTTTATTAAAATGTCTTTTGGCAAGGAATTTAAATCAAGATTATCTTGGTTAGGTAATTTTATCAAAATTTCCCTTGAAAGGGAAATTTTATCAAAAATTTCCATAGAACGGAAACTACAACAAAAATTCCTAGAAAATGGAAGTTTTGTGCAAATTTCCAATCTTAAGGCAATTTTGTAGAAATTTCCCTTGACAAGGAAATTTTATCAAAATTTTCCTTGGGAAGGAAATTCTATCAAAATGTCTTTTGGTTTGGGATTTTTATCAAAATTTCCCTTGGTAGGGAAATTTTATCGAAATTTCTCTTAATAAGGAAACTTTGTTTAAATTTGGCTACGTTAGGCAATTTTTTATCCAAATTTCCCTTGGTAAGAATTTATATCAAAATTTCCCTATGTAAGGATATTTTTATCAAAATTTCCCTTGGTAGGGAAATTTTATCAAAAATTGTCTTAGTAAGGAAATTTTACCAAAATTTCTCTTGGTAAAAAGTTTCGTTAAAATTTGTTTATTTTCCTTTGTTAGGATATTTTTTATCAAAATTTTCCTTGGTAAGGAAATTTTTCATAATTTCCTTTGGTAAGGTAATTTTGTCAAAATATCGCTTGGTAAGGGAATTTTATCAAAATATGTCTTGGTAAGGAAATTTTATCAAAAATTTCTTTAGCAGGGAAATTTTAAACAAGAGAAGTTATTTGTTGCAAAATATCCCATAGGAAGAAAATTATAACAAAAATTCCTAGAAAATGGAAGTTTTGTGCAAATTTCCGATCTAAAGGTAATTTTGTAGAAATTTCCCTTAACAAAGAAATTTTATCAAAATATCCTTTGGATAGGAATTTTTATGAAAATTTCCCTTGGTTAGGAAACTTTATCAAAATGCCTTTTGGTTAGGAATTTTCATCAAAATTCTCCTTGGTAAGGAAATTTTATCAAAATTTCCCTTGAAAGGGAAATTTTATCAAATATTTCCATAGAATGGAAACTTTAACCAAACTTCCTAGAGAAGGGAAGTTTTGTGCAAATTTCCGATCTAAATTTTGTGGAAATTTCCCTTGACAAGGAAATTTTATCAAAACATCCTTTGGTGAGGAATTTTTATCAATATTTCCCTTGGTAAGGAAATTCTATCAAAATGTCTTTTGGTTAGGAATTTTTATCAAAATTCCCCTTGGTAAGGAAATTTTGTCAAAATATCCTTTGGCACAAACAAAATTTTTGTCAAAATATCCCTTGATAAGAAAATTTTATCAAAATGTCTTTAAGCAAGGAATTTATATCAAGATTACCTTGGTTAGGAAATTTTATCAAAATTTCCCTTGAAAGGGAAATTTTATCAAAAATCTCCATAGAACGGAAACTACAACAAAACTTCCTAGAAAATGGAAGTTTTGTGCAAATTTCCAATCTTAAGGCAATTTTTGAAAATTTCCCTTGCTAAGGAAATTTTATCAAAATATCCTTTGGTTAGGAATTTTAATCAAAATTTTCCTTGGTAAGGAAATTCTATCAAAATGTCTTTTGGTTAGGAATTTTTATCAAAATTCCCCTTGGTAAGGAAATTTTGTCAAATATTCCTTGGCAGAAACAAAATTTTTATCAAAATTGCCCTTGAAAGGGAATTTTTATCAAAATTTCCCTTGAAAGGGAATTTTTATCAAAATTTCCCTTGAAAGGGAAATTCTATCAAAATTTCCCTTGAAAGGGAAATTCTATCAAAATTTCCCTTGAAAGGGAAATTCTATCAATTATTTCCATAGAACGAAAACTTTAACGAAATCTCCTAGAAAAATTTTATTTTGTGCAAATTTCCGACCAAAAGACAATTTTGTAGAAAATTGCCTTTGGCAAGGAAATTTTATCAAAATTTGCCTTGGTAAGGAATTTTTGTGAAATTTTCCCTTTGTAAGGAAATTTTATCAAGATTTCTCTTGGTAAGGAAGTTTGCTTTTAATTTGAGAAATTTTTTATCCAAATTTCCCTTGATAAGGAATTTTTATCATAATTTTTCTATGTAAGGATATTTTTTATCATAATTTCCCTATGTAAGAAGATTTTTTATCAAATCTTTCCTTGTTAAGGAAATTTTATCTAAATTTCCCTTAATTAGAAATTTTATCAAAAATTTCCCTAGTAAGGAAATATGATCAAAATTTCCCTTCGCAGGGAAATTTTCAACAAAAGTTTCCTTTGTTCACAAATAATGCGGGAGCAATAGTTTTCTGGGTTATTGCTCCATGTTTTCATGTCTTTTGCGCGCGTTCGTTACGCTTGACTGGCAATGGCACACAGGCGCGTCGGCAATGACAATAAAAATTTATATGTGTACAATTTATGTGAAGCCGATGGTAGTTTCTATACTTTTTGCCTATGGTTGTTTTATTTTTTTTGCTGCACTGTCGTTTCTTAACGTATGCTTTCGATTGTAACAAAACACCAAAAAACACAGCAGCAGCAGCAGCAGCAGCAGTAACGACAATCACTCAGTCAGCTAGTAGCATGGCAATAGGCGGAGGAACGTAGAAGCTTGGCAGCATATGCTGCTGTTGCTAAGAAAAAATCCATCAGTTGTTGTAGCCATAGAGACCATTTGCCCGTTCTTCCCCTCCGTCTCTTTGTCCTCATCTCATATCTACTTACATCACAGTTTTACCAACTTCTAGCATTTTTTTTTCTTCTTCTGTCTAGTATTGCGTCTATACACTCTGATGCTTTGTTTTAAGCTTTAATTCCATGCGAATGACTGATTATGCCGCATCTACAGCAGCAACATGCTAACACTTGCAACTTCAAGACCACAAAAGACAAAAAAAAAAGTCGTGGTAGATTAAAAAAGAACAACAATGAAATACAAAATAGAAAACTTGAAGAACAACACGTGTGGCCTTGTACCGCATAGACAGTAACTGCGTGTGTGCTTATAAGTGGCTTTTGGTTGTTGGTGGGATTTTTTTTTTGTTTTTGGAAATTTTGTAAGGAAACTGTGGTGATGTTGCCACGGGGCCAATTTCTATGACGACTTATGCGGTCGACTCATACTCGTCAAATATATATAAAGTCTTAAATGTACTTCGTCAACTGTTGTCTTGGTTTTCCATAGTTAGGGCGTAACATCTATTTGGTGGCAAAAAGATGTAACCTAAAAAAGATGGCAGTAAAGATGTAATACAGCCTGGCTGAATAAGGTTTTCCCTATAGGAAAACTTTTTATTCAGACTGGCTGAATAAGGTTTTCCCCATAGGAAAACTTTCATTCAGCCTGGCTGAACAAGGTTTTCCCTATAGGAAAACTTTAATTCAGCCTGGCTGAATAAGGTTTTCCCTATAGGAAAACTTTCATTCAGCCTGGCTGAATAAGGTTTTCCCTATAGGAAAACTTTAATTCAGCCTGGCTGAATAAGGTTTTCCCTATAGGAAAACTTTAATTCAGCCTGGCTGAATAAGGTTTTCCCTATAGGAAAACTTTAATTCAGCCTGGCTGAATAAGGTTTTCCCTATAGGAAAACTTTAATTCAGCCTGGCTGAATAAGGTTTTCCCTATAGGAAAACTTTAATTCAGCCTGGCTGAATAAGGTTTTCCCTATAGGAAAACTTTCATTCAGCCTGGCTGAATAAGGTTTTCCCTATAGGAAAACTTTCATTCAGCCTGGCTGAATAAGGTTTTCCCTATAGGAAAACTTTCATTCAGCCTGGCTGAATAAGGTTTTCCCTATGGGAAAACTTTTTATTCAGCCTGGCTGAATAAGTTTTTCCCTATGGGAAAACTTTTTATTCAGCCTGGCTGAATAAGGTTTTCCCTATAGGAAAACTTTCATTCAGCCTAGCTGAATAAGGTTTTCCCTATAGGAAAACTTTTTATTCAGCCTGGCTGAATAAGGTTTTCCCTATAGGAAAACTTTCATTCAGCCTGGCTGAATAAGGTTTTCCCTATAGGAAAACTTTAATTCAGCCTGGCTGAATAAGGTTTTCCCTATAGGAAAACTTTAATTCAGCCTGGCTGAATAAGGTTTTCCCTATAGGAAAACTTTAATTCAGCCTGGCTGAATAAGGTTTTCCCTATAGGAAAACTTTAATTCAGCCTGGCTGAATAAGGTTTTCCCTATAGGAAAACTTTAATTCAGCCTGGCTGAATAAGGTTTTCCCTATAGGAAAACTTTAATTCAGCCTGGCTGAATAAGGTTTTCCCTATAGGAAAACTTTAATTCAGCCTGGCTGAATAAGGTTTTCCCTATAGGAAAACTTTAATTCAGCCTGGCTGAATAAGGTTTTCCCTATAGGAAAACTTTCATTCAGCCTGGCTGAATAAGGTTTTCCCTATAGGAAAACTTTCATTCAGCCTGGCTGAATAAGGTTTTCCCTATGGGAAAACTTTTTATTCAGCTTGGCTGAATAAGTTTTTCCCTATAGGAAAACTTTAATTCAGCCTGGCGGAATAAGGTTTTCCCTATAGGAAAACTTTAATTCAGCCTGGCTGAATAAGGTTTTCCCTATAGGAAAACTTTCATTCAGCCTGGCTGAATAAGGTTTTCCCTATGGGAAAACTTTTTATTCAGCTTGGCTGAATAAGTTTTTCCCTATAGGAAAACTTTAATTCAGCCTGGCTGAATAAGGTTTTCCCTATAGGAAAACTTTCATTCAGCCTGGCTGAATAAGGTTTTCCCTATGGGAAAACTTTTTATTCAGCTTGGCTGAATAAGGTTTTCCCTATAGGAAAACTTTAATTCAGCCTGGCTGAATAAGGTTTTCCCTATAGGAAAACTTTCATTCAGCCTGGCTGAATAAGGTTTTCCCTATAGGAAAACTTTCATTCAGCCTGGCTGAATAAGGTTTTCCCTATAGGAAAACTTTCATTCAGCCTGGCTGAATAAGGTTTTCCCTATAGGAAAACTTTCATTCAGCCTGGCTGAATAAGGTTTTCCCTATGGGAAAACTTTTTATTCAGCCTGGCTGAATAAGGTTTTCCCTATGGGAAAACTTTTTATTCAGCTTGGCTGAATAAGTTTTTCCCTATAGGAAAACTTTTTATTTAGCCTGGCTGAATAAGGTTTTCCCTATAGGAAAACTTTAATTCAGCCTGGCTGAATAAGGTTTTCCCTATAGGAAAACTTTAATTCAGCCTGGCTGAATAAGGTTTTCCCTATAGGAAAACTTTAATTCAGCCTGGCTGAATAAGGTTTTCCCTATAGGAAAACTTTCATTCAGCCTGGCTGAATAAGGTTTTCCCTATAGGAAAACTTTCATTCAGCCTGGCTGAATAAGGTTTTCCCTATGGGAAAACTTTTTATTCAGCTTGGCTGAATAAGTTTTTCCCTATAGGAAAACTTTAATTCAGCCTAGCTGAATAAGGTTTTCCCTATAGGAAAACTTTAATTCAGCCTGGCTGAATAAGGTTTTCCCTATAGGAAAACTTTAATTCAGCCTGACTGAATAGGGGTTTCCCTATAGAAAAACTTTTTATTCAGCCTGGCTGAATAAGGTTTTCCCTAAAGGAAAACTTTTAGTCAGCCTTGCTTTTTCTTCCAGCTTCTTTATGCAAACATTATGTAAGCGTTTGCTTCATCTCTTGTTAGCCTTCGCTTGTCCTCTGTTTGAACAGCACGTCTGCTGCTTTGCGCAACAATGTTGCACATCAAGTGACAGCTAAGTAAATTACACAGAATATGCAGACAGCCAGCAAGTCGGGAATAGAGCACACACACACACCTGAATCCTGAAGAAGAGATTCTTGTGGGGAAATTCCAGAACAATGTAACTTTAGAATTTTTGTGATGTCCAACAGTTTTTAACATAAATTAGGAAACTGGATTGTGAAGTATTTGCGAAATATACTTCAAGGTATTTTTATACCCTCCACCATAGGATGGGAGTATGCGAATTTAGTCATTCTGTTTGTAACTCCTCGAAAATACATCTAAGACCCATAAAGTATATATTCTTGATCGTCATGACATTTTAAGTCGATCTAGCCATTTCCGTCTCTCTGTCTGTCTCTCTGTCCGTCTGTCTGTCTGTCCGTCCGTCTGTCTACGGCACGCCAACTTTCGAAGGAGTTAAGCTGGCCGCTTGAAATTTTGCACAAACACTTCTTATTAGTATAGGTCGATTGAGATTGTAAATGGACCATATCGGCCCATGTTTTGATATAGCTCCCATATACACCGATCATGGATCTTGACTTCTTGAGCCTCTAGAGGGCGCAATTCTTATCCGATTTGGCTGAAATTTTGCATGAGGTGTTTCATTATGCTGTCCAACAAATGTGCCCAATATGCTTCAAATCGGTCTATAACCTGATATGGCTACCTTATAAATCGATCTGGGATCTTGACTTCTTGAGCCTCAACAACTGTGCTAAGTATGCTTTCCAACAACTGTGCTAAGTATGGTTCAAATCGGTCCTTAACATTGATATAGCTGCCATACAACCCGATCTTGAACCTTGACTTCTTGAGCCACTAGAGGGCGCAATTCCTCTCCGATTGGGTTGAAAATTACCATGACGTGTTTCGTTATAACTTCCAACAACTGTGCCAAATATGGTTCAAATAGGTCGATGAACTGATATAGCTGCCGTATAAACAGATCTGGAATCTTGACTTATTGAACCGCTAGAGTGCGCAATTATGATCCGATTTGGCTGAAAATTTGCACGACGTGTTTTGTTAAAACTTTCAACAATTGTGCCGAATATGCTTCAAATTGGTCCGTGACCTGATATAGCTGCTATATACACCGATCTTGAATCTTGACTTCTTGAGCCACTAGAGGGCGCACGACGTGTTTCAATATGACTTTCAACAATTGTGCTTAGTATATAACCCGATATAGCTGCAGTATAAACCGATCTGGGATCTCGACTTTTTGAGCCTCTAGAGGGCGCAATTCTTATCCGATTTGCCTGTAATTTTGCATGGGCTGTTTTATTGTGCTTTCCAACAACTGAGCCGAATATGCTTCAAATCGGTCTATGACCTGGTACGGCTGCCGTATAAACCGATCTGGGATCTTGATTTCTTGAGCCTCTAGAGAGCGCAATTATTATCCGATTTGGCTAAAATTTTGTTCATCGGCTTCTCCCACGGCTTCTTCAACATACTTGTCAATTATGGTCTGAATCGGTTTATGGGCTGATATAGCTCCTATATAAACCGATCTCCCTATTTGCCTTCTTGAGCCCCTAAAGGGCCCAATTCTTATACGATTTGGTTGAAATTTTACACAATGACTTCTACTATGGTCTCCAACATTCAAATCAATTATGGTCCGAATGGGACCATAACATGTTATAGCTCCAATAGCATAGAAATTCTTTTCTTTTATCCTTTGTTCGCCTAAAAAGAGATACCGGGAAAAAGAATTTGACAAATGCTATCCATGGTGGAGGGAATATAAGATTCGGCCCGGCCGAAATTAGCACCCTTCGTTGTAAACTGGGATATTTTTCTACTTTTAGTTACGAAATTGGAATGTCGGTTAACAGTATGTGCAGTCAACGGTTAGCTGAGGTCATGGAAATAAGGTCAAGATTATTTCTAACTAGCTGAACCGGGCCCGCTCCGCTGCGCCTTCTTTTACTTTGTATTGAACAAAATTATGCTTTGGATATATATTTTCGACAATTAAAGAGCCTTTAGTGAAATACCATGCTCCGAAAATAGTATATGTATATCGCTTGACTAGCAGTATAATGATATAAATGCCTTTATATGGATCCTATATGATCTTCATGGGTCATTGATGTTTGGGCATTTGATATACTCCATTCTCAAAAGTCTTTATTTTAGCCGGATATTGTCAGGATGTCAAATTTTTATGTTTTGATCCCCTGACACTTGGCCCTGAAGAAAATATCTGTATCGTGCTCAAATACCATTTGTTTAAACCCCATATTGCCATTGGTTTAAAAGGAGTTGATGAGATAAGGCATCCTCAAACACTTGGCACCAAAATGGTGTTTTGGAAAAGAGGCGGTGCCCAAATACCTAGTCCCACATTTGGATATCAGATTCATTTTCTATTCTCAAACACCTTTATTTGAGCCCCACATTGACGTAGTCGCTAAATATGCTCGATTTAGGGGTGTTTTGGGGAAAGTGGGTGTTCACTTTGCCGTGAAAATATATCAGCATCGTTCTCTACTCTCAAACATCATTTATTTGAACCCCATATTGGCGTTGGCCTTAAAATTGGATATCAAATTTGTTTTCTAATCTCAAATACCTTTTATTTAACTCCTTATTACAAAAGTCAGCAAATATGTCCGGTTTGCGCTATGGCCCTGTAAAAACTATCAATATCGAGATCCACTCCCTTTAATACCCAAATTGTCATGGTGAGTAAATCCGGCCCATTTGGGGGTTGTGGGATGTCCCCTAGGCAGTTGGTGCCGAAATTTGATATCAAATTCGTGGACTACTGCGAAATACCGTTCATTTGAGCCCCATATTTCCATAGTCACAAACATGACCGGCTTGGGGAGTGTTTTGGGGGTTGGGGCGGCCGTTCAGTGGCTTTGCCCTGAATGGCCAAATACGTCCTATATGGTTGGTGTTATGGGGTTGGGGTGGCCCCATAGACACTTTTTCCCGAATATTGATATCAGATTCCTGTTTTACTCCCAAAGACCTTTCATTGAAGCCCCTTATTGCTATGGTCGCAAATTTGTCCTCTTTTGGGTGTGTTTTTGCGAGGGGCGGCCCCCTAAATACTTGGCCCTACATTTGGATATCAGACTCGTATTCTACACTAAAATACTAAGCCCCATATTGTCATGGTCAGGAAATAAGTCCTGTTTTGGATTTGTTTTGGAGAAGGGGTGGAGCCCCAGAAACTTGGTTCCACATTAGGTTATCAGATTCCTATTCTCCTCTCAAATACCTTTCATTTGAGTCCCATATTGCCATGGTCGGTAAATATGTCCGATTTAGGGGTTTTTAGGGGTTAGGGTGGTCCCCCAAACACTTGGACCGACACTTGGATATCAGATACGTTTTCTTATCCTAAATATCTTTCATTTGAGTCCCATGGTCCATATTTGAGTGATTGGTCCAAATATATATTTGGTAGGTTTTAGGGTGGGGCGGCCCCCCTAGGTACCCCATCCGAAATTTGGATACCAAATTTTTATTTTTAGGGTACTACACAAAATTTCGCACCACCCATCACCGAGATCTGGTTTTTTTTGAAAATTATGGCAAGGGGGAGGGTCCGTCCCCCCCCTTCAGATATCAAAAAATTTGGTACCCTATTTTCATCACGGGATCATAATGCACCATTAGGGAAAATTTCATGGAAATTGGTTTAGGGGTTTTTAAGACTATAGGGAACACACAAACAAACAGACCTACAAACAAACACAAATTGATTTTTAGCCATCCCTTGGGAGGGAGGGGGATGTTGATTTGTCCCCTAACAAAGCTTTGGCCTGCAAACTCTAAACTTTTTTTAGTTAAGTTTAGTTTTGCTGGCCTTATACCATCACGCTGACTTAGAATTTGCCACCCTTCAAAACTTGACCCTAAAATTGTTCCACATTGTAATTATTGGGTTGCCCAAAAAGTAATTGCGGATTTTTTAAAAGAAAGTAAATGCATTTTTAATACAACTTAGAATGAACTTTAATCAAATATACTTTTTTTACACTTGTTTTTCTAAAGCAAGCTAAAAGTAACAGCTGATAACTGACAGAAGAAAGAGGGCAATTACAGAGTTACAAGCTGTGAAAAAATTTGTCAACGCCGACTATATGAAAAATCCGCAATTACTTTTTGGGCAACCAATAGTTGGAACATTTCTTGAAATATGTCCTATGTAGAGACTCTCGGACAGCTCTTTAAAATTGTTTCCTTTATTATCTTTACATCTTTTCCTTTACTTTTCTCCGAAAGCTGCATTTAAATGCATCGCTCCCTCTCCACAGCCCATTTGGGCCATGTTAACCCAAACAACCTTCAATGTCCTTCAACCGCTTTTAGTTGGCAAAATGTCTGGAAAAAGGAAATCGTTTAAAGCTCTTGTCATGTCAAACCAAAGTAAACCATATCAGCCACTAAGCCAAACCTATCGGGGACATTGCATAGCAATCTACCAAATGGTGTCAATATACCATTGCACATTGTCCATATATATACGCTCGTAATATAAGCATGTCATACTATACGTATAGTACTATGGAGCAAAAAAGTCTAAACTTAAAAAAAAGACAGAAGTGAAGTATGCACAAATATACCTACCTACCTATTGCCATGTTTATATAGAAATAGGGGGTGAATGAGAGGCCCCTTAAGGGCCCTTTGGCTATAGGAATTTACAGTTAGATTTCTATTTTTACATTCACCACCTTTCCTCAGACCTTTCCCAATGCGATCTACTAATGGCGGGTATTCGATCTGACGGACCTCTCTTGCCTCCATGTTTGCTTCTTTAATGCTCCCAAGAGGCCCCTTGGTCCAAGGCCTTTCATTTTGCCACACATAATTATACATGAAAGTCGACATATATACAAAACTATGCTACGCTATATACAAACGCAAATCTGTATATAAATGTATGTGTGCATGTACTTGTAGTATATACAAGTATAAATACAATATTAATAATAAAACAAAACCGGGGGAATAATGAAACAAAAGAAGTTGAGTGCAGCAGCGAATGAAAAAAAAAACAACACTCATGCAGCAAATCCAAAAGTAGGGTGCAGCATAGAAAAATAAAAAAAAAATCAAAAAAAAAAATCGCAAAAAAAAAACTACAATAGCAGCTTTATAAAAATAATACTGGCAAAGAATAGAAGAAAACGTAGGGTGAAAGGGAGGCAGGACAGGAGGAAGGCTATACGAGAAGGCAGCAGTCAAAGAGAGCTCGCCACAGAACGCCAAGCAACAGCAAAAAACAAAACGAGGACATGGAGCCAAATTAATAATGAACAGAGCCACAGCAGCAGCGGCAGTAGGAGTAGCAGCATCATTGCATTGCATGCGAAACAAATCCAAGGGACAGCAAAGAGTCCAGGCCAGCTCAAAAGAGGACACCAGACAAGGGTTTGGGGACAAATAACAAACGCAGAGCGTCAGCGTTGCCATTATAATTGTGTGCTGTGAGCATCAAGCCACAGGGGTAAAAAGGACTTGCAACCAGTCAGAGCCTCAACGAGGGAGCGAGGGTAAAGTGTTAAGCGGCAACATCATAGATCTGGATCAGAAATCCCTAGTTGCACATCAGAGCAAACCAAATAAATAAAAACCATATACGTAAGAGAAACAAATGAGTTGAATGATGGCCCATAGAGCATTGTGGATTTAAAAATGGTTTGTAGAAAGTTGAAACATTATGCTAACTTTGGATGCGCAGGATTTAAAAACAACACCGGTTAACAGCCAGAAGTTGTGACGAGAAAAGATGCTGCAAAACTTGAAAACCTTATCTAAGGGTTAGATAAAACGTGGGATGGAATTTAACATCTAGCTAAAGCGATTGGTGTTATGTAACGGAACGATCCAGCCTTCTCAGAGGCTGCTCAGGAATCGCTACCCCCCTTTTACACTTCCTAGCAAGTATCAGTATTAAATTTTCCTGTTTCGCAGCTGGAATCTCCGCCTGGCCTGTTCCGAGTCTTTGTAGCCCGAGCCGGAATAGACATCTACCCTAAGCCATGTATTAGTGCAGCATGCAGCAAACGTATTTGTTATCAAAATAGCAAAAATGTTTGCTAAAACAACAGATTTTGCAAAAGATAACAACCTTTTCTTAGGGTTAGATAAAACATGGCATGGCATTTAACATCTAGCTAGTTATTTCTAATACGATTGGCAGCAGGAACCTCCCCAGACGCTGCTCAGCAATTGCAACCCAACTTCCACACACAAGTGTCAGTATTAAAATTTTCGGTTTCGAAGATGGAGTTTCCGAGTCCTAGTAATCCAAGCCGTAATAGAGATTTACAACTGGCCATGGTTTTGTGTAGCATGTAGCGAACGAATATACCCATCATCATCATCAGTCAGGTGTACCACGTTCGATGGCCGCATCTACTACTGGAAAAGTACACAAAACGAAATTTGTTTGCTGAAGCAAAAGTTTTGTCTGCTGAAAATTTGGAAAGCAGACATAACTGCATCTTAAACAAACCAAAGAAAGGGTATTAAAACACTAGAAAAGCATATTTGAATAAACCTTTCCCCAAGGAGAGAGTACTAAAACAACCATTTCCCCAAGGAAACTACGCTTAACCTACCTTAATACTAAGGCAAGGATACTAAAACTACGCTTTCCCCAAAGAAAGGGTACTAACACAAGTATTTCCCAAAAAAAAAGGTTATAAAACTACGCTTTCCCCAAATAAAGGGTTACCAAAACTGCCCTTTTCCCAAGGAAAGTGTTCTAGAATTAACCTTTCCCTTAGAAAAGGGTACTAAAACTACACTTTCCCTAAGAAAAGGTTATTGAAACTACCATTTCTCCAAAAAAGGGTACAAAAACTATCCTCTCCCCAAGAAAAGGATGCTAAAACTACCCTTTCCCTTAGCAAAGGGTACTAAAACTACCCTTTCTCCTAGAAAAGGGTACTAAATCTACCCATTCCCCAAGAAAAGGGTACAAAAACTACCCTTTCCCCAGGAAAAATGTACTACAACTTCACTTGGAAAATAGGGTACTTAATCTACCCTTTTCTCAAGAAAAGGGTACTAAAACTACCCTCTCCCTTAGCAAAGGGTACAAAATCTACCCTTTCCCCAGGTAAAGGGTACTAAAACTACACTTTCTCCAAGAAAAGGTTACTAAAAGTACGCTTTTCCTTAGCAAAGGGTACTAAAACAGCCCTTTACCCAAAAAAAGGTTACTAAAACCACCCTTTCCCCATAAAAAGGGTGCTGCAACTACCATTTCCCCAAGAAAAGGGTACTAAAACTACCCCTTTCCTTAGCAAAGGGTTCTAAAACTACCCTTTCTCCAAGAAAAGGGTACTAAATCTACCCTCTCTCCAAGAAAAGGGTACTAAATCTAACCTCTCCCCAAGAAAAGGGTACTAAAACTACCCTTTTCCCAAAAAAGGGTAAAAAACTACCCTTTCCCTTAGCATAAGGTACTAAAACTACACTTTCCCCAAGAAAATAGTACTAAATCTACCCTTTCCCCAGGAAAAAAGTACTATAACTACCCTTTTTCCAAAAAAGGGTACAAAAATTACCCTTTCCCCAGGAAAAGAGTTCTAAAACTACCCTTTTCCTTAGTAAACGGTACTAAAACAACACTTTCCCCAGGAAAAGAGTTCTAAAACTACCCTTTTCCTTAGTAAACGGTACTAAAACAACACTTTCCCCAAGAAAAGGGTACTAAATCTACCCTTTCCCCAAGAACAGCATACTAAATTTATCCTTTCCCCAAAAAAGGGTAAAAAACCACCCTTTCCCAATTAAAAGGGTACTAAAACTACCCTTTTCCAAAGAAAAGGGTACCAAAACTACCCTTTCCTTCAGCAAAGGGGTACTAAAACTACACTTTTTCCAAGAAAGGGTACAAAATATACCCTTTCCCCAAGAAAAGGGTACTAAATCTACCCTCTCCTCAATAAAAAACTACCCTTTCCCTTAGCATAAGGTACTAAAGCTACACTTTCCCCAAGAAAATGGTACTAAATCTACCCTTTCCCCAGGAAAAGAGTACAAAAGCTACCCTTTCCCCAAAAAAAAACTACCCTTTCCCCATTAAAAGGGTACTAAAACTACCCTTTTCCAAAGAGAAGGGTACCAAAACTAACCTTTCCCCAAAAAAGGGGTACAAAAATTACCCTTTCCCCAGGAAAAGGGGTCTTATACTACCTTTTCCCTCAGTTAACGGTACTAAAACAACACTTTCCCCAAGAAAAGGGTACTAAATCTACCCTTTCCCCAAGAAAAGCATACTAAATTTACCCTTTCCCCAAAAAGAGTGAAAAACTACCCTTTCCCCAGGAAAAGGGTACTAAAACTACCCTTTCCCCAAGAGAAGGGTACTAAATCTACCCTTTCCCTTAGCAAAGGATACTAAAACTACACTTTTCCCAAGAAAGGGTACAAAATATACCCTTTCCCCAAGATATACTACAACTACACTTTCCCCAACAAAAAAATAGACAAAAACTTACCTTCCTTAAGAAAAGGGTACTAAAACTGCCCTTTTCCTAAGAAAAGTGTACTAAAACTCCCCTTTTCCAAGAAAAGGGTACTAAAAGTACCTTTTCCCCAAAGAAAAGGGTACTAAAACTACCCTATTCCCAAAAAAATGTGTACTAAAACTATCCTTTCCGCAGGAGATTGCACTACAACTACCCTTCGGGTTAGAATCGTTTCCCCAAAGCAAGAATTTTAAAATTACGATTTTCCCAAGGAAAGGGTACTAAAACAAGTCTTTCCCCAAAAAAAGGGTACTTAAACTACCATTTTTCCAAAAAAAAAAGGTTCTAAAACCACCCTTTTCCCTAGAAAAGGGTACTAAAACTAAATTTTCCCAAAGAAAAGGGTACTTAAACTATCCTTTCATTTAGAAAAGAGGACTAAAACTACCTGTTCACTAGAGAAGTGTACTAAAACGACCCTTTACCTAGAAAAACTGAAAAAACTGCCCTTTTCCTAAGAAAAGTGTACTAAAACTCCCCTTTTCCAAGAAAAGGGTACTAAAAGTACATTTTCCCCAAAGAAAAGGGTACTAAAACTACCCTATTCCCAAAAAAATGTGTACTAAAACTATCCTTTCCGCAGGAGATTGCACTACAACTACCCTTTTCCCAAGCAAAAGGTAAACAAATTACCCTTTCCCCAAGAAAGGTTACTAAAACTAGCCTTTCCCCACGAAAAAGGTACTAAAACTACGTTTTTTTTTTGCCAAGGATAGAGTACTAAAACTAACCATTACGCAAGGTAAGGGTATAAAAACCAACTTTTACCCATGAATAGGGTACTAAATCAATCCTCTCAACAAGGAAAGAATACTAAACCTAATCTTTTCCCAAGGAAATAGGGTTAGAATCGTTTCCCCAAAGCAAGAATTTTAAAATTACGATTTTCCCAAGGAAAGGGTACTAAAACAAGTCTTTCCTCAAAAAAAGGATACTTAAACTACCATTTTTCCAAAAAAAAAGGTTCTTAAACCCACCTTTTCCCTAGGAAAGGGTACTAAAACTAAATTTTCTCAAAGAAAAGAGTACTAAAACTACCCTTTCATTTAGAAAAGAGGACTAAAACTACCTGTTCCCTAGAGAAGTGTACTAAAACTACCCTTTACCTAGAAAAAGGTACTAAAATGATTCTTTCCCCTTACAAAGGGTGCTAAAACTACACTTTCCCTACGAAAAGGGTACAATAGGTATCCTTCTCCCAAGAAAAGGGTACTAAGACTACCCTTTTCCCAAGGAGAGGGCACTAAAACTACCCATTCCCCAGGAAAAGGGTACTAAAACTACTATTTATACCCGAAAAGGGTACTTAAACTACCCTTTCCGCAGGGAAAGAAAACTGGAAACCTGGAAGGGAAAACCTATTCTTTCCTCAAGAAAATGATACTAAAACTACCCTTTCTCAAAGAAAAGGGTACTTAAACTATCCTTTCCTCGGGAAGGGATATTCTATTCAAGAAAACGGTACTAAAACTAACCTTTCCCCCCAAAGGGGTACTAAAACAAGCTTTTCCCTAAGAAATGGCTGCTAAAACTATGTTTTATGCCAATGAATGGGTACTTATACTACCCCTTAAGCAAGGAAAGGGTACAAAAACTAAAACAAGCCCTTACCCAAGAAAACTTTACTAATGCTACCCTTTGACCAAGAAAGGTGTACTAAAAATACCCTTTTCCCAAGAAAATGGTACTAAAACTACCATTTCCCAAGAAAAGAGTTTTAAAACTACCCTTTTCCCAAAAAAAGGTTACTAAAACTACCCTTTTCCAAGAAAAGCGTATTAAAACTACCCTCTTTGAAACGGTTTTAGTACCCTTTCGTTGGGATAAGGGTAGGTTTGGCACCCATTCCTTAACATAAGAGTAGGTTTAGTATCCTTTCCTTGGGATAAGGGTATTTTTAGTACCCTTTCCATTGGACAGCCGTAGATTGAGTACCCTTTCCTTGGGATAATGATAGGTTTAGTACCCTTTCTTTGGGATGTAGGTATGTTTAGTGCCCTATCTTTGGCATATAGGTAGGATTTAGCGCCCTTTCCCTTGAATACCATTTATTTAGGGAACGGGGTAATTTTTAGTACCCTTTAAAAATTCTGAAAACATAATTATGAGACATTTTCTCTTAAAAAAATGTAAGAAATAGTTTCAAAGAAAAAATTCCATAGACAATTTCTCTAAAGACAAAATTTCAAAAAAGAAATTCTCTATAAATCGGGTTTTACATTCATTTTTTTAGAGGGAAAGTACTCATTTTTTAAAAAACTAATTTCGTTGTCAAAATTTATTACTCACCCTAATTGTTGTCTTTTTTTCTCCTTCCAGGTAAGAATGGCCCTCATAGCCACTTATTTATCATAGTTATTGGTAAGTGTCAAAACTAAGCTACCAAAAAAGAAAAAGAAACCGAACCTGTATACCAAATCTCAAAATTTCCCTAATGTGACAAAAACAAATACCAATGTGACACTGCATTGCTAGCGATTGACTACAAGTAATGCCCCGCAACATCAGAAAGTTTGAACGCAGTCCTTTCCATGTTTTCCAAATCTTGTAAATGTCTCTCAAATGAATGGAAAACATAGAAACATGGTTCGCTGCTTCCCTGAATGTTGTTTTTGATGGCCAAAAATAGACATCCCACAAGGCAGCATGGCAATACCTCACTAAAATCGTCATGTTGGCCTCTGCCAGCACTTGGCGGTGGAATTTGCATTTATTTGTTGAATTGAATTGAAATGCTATATTTAGACAGCAATTTATCATCGTATTTAGTACTTTTAACAGCTGTTCATGTCCAGAATGTTATGCATTTTTGCCAAATGAATTGCCAATGAGTCGAGAGAGTTGTAGATACGTAGATTTAGAGTATTCCCCTTGTGTTGCTAGGGATTTTTATGGGGTGTGGTAGTAGTAAATGAATGGCGACAGCTTAAATGTTATATCCTTGGTGAATTTTTTTTTTCTTTCTAAAATTTCCTTCTATTTATAGGCTTTGCTGTAAGTGAATTTTAATTGAATTCTCTTCTTCCACCATATTCATGGATGGACATCATGGGAGAACATGTGTGGGGTGTGAGGCAGGGTAGGACGGTTTTCATGGGTCTGGGGGCCAATATGTATGTCTAAACCAGGCTCGCTAGCCGTCATTTATTCCGGTTCGCCTCAATGGTTGGCTAAATAGATGGCATGCAAATAACTTTTTGCCAAATACAATGCACACAATTCATAGTTTATGAGGCATTTCCAATTGCGCGCGTTTAATAAAAATTTAAGACATTGCCATGACGCGTTGTCATCATCATCATCATCATCACCATCATTAACGTTGCTGTTGTTGGGTATGTTGTCGTTGCTGGTTGCTGCAATGCATATGCTCTTACCGCGTAAACAAATTGTGGGGTTGCTAATGATGACAAATTTTGTTGAGTAAGGTCGATTTAAAAGCACCTATTTGCAGGGAAAGGGAACCTTTCAAATGAAAATTGGTAAATTTAGTAATCGTTCCTTGGGGATAGAGTAGTTTTAGTAACGTTTCCTTGGGGAAAGGGTAGTTTTAGTACCTTTTCCTTTGGGAAGGGGTAATTTTTGTACACTTTCCATGGGGAAAGGGTAATTTTTGTATACTTTCTATGGGGAAAGGGTAGTTTTATTACGCTTTCCTTTGGGAACAGGTAGTTTTAGTATCCCTTCCTTAAGGGTATTTTTAGTACCCTTTCCTTTGGAAAAGGGTAGTTTTAGTACCCTTTCCTTTGGGAGAGGGTAGCTTTATTACTGCTTCCTTTGGTAAAGGGTAGTTCTAGTACCATTTCCTTTGGAAAAGGGTAGTTTAGTACCCTTTCCTTTAGGAAAGGATAGTTTTAGTACATTTTACTTTGAGAACGGAGAGTTTTAGTAAGCCTTCCTTGGGGATTAGTTTTATTACCTTTTCTGTTGGGAAAGGGTAGTTTTAGTACCCTTTCTTTTGGGAAATGGTAGTTTGATTACCCTTTCCTTTGGGAACGGGTAGTTTTAAGTACCCATCCCTTTAGGAGGGGGTCGTTTTATAACCTTTCCTTTGGGAAATGGTAGTTTTAGCACCCTTTTCCTATGTAAAGATTAGTTTTAGTATCCTTTCCGTTGGAAATGGGTAGTTTTAGTAGCCTTTCCTTTGGGAAAGTGTAGTTTTAGTACCCTTTACTTTGAGAACGGATAGTACTAGTACCCCTTCCGTTGGGAAGGGGTATTTTTAGTACACTTTTCTTTGGGAAAGTGTAGTTTTGAGTCCTTCCTTTAGGAGCGATTAGTTCCAGTAATCCTTCCTTTGTGAAAGGATAGTTTTAAGTACCCATCCCTTTAGGAAGGGAAAGTTTTAGTACCTTTTCCTTTGGGAAAAGGTAATCTTAGTACCCTTTCCTTTGGGAGCGGGTAATTTTAGTACCCTTCCTTTGGAAAGGGTAGTTTTAATACCCTTTCCTTTGGCAAAAAGTAGTTTTAGTACCCTTTCTTTTGGGAAAGGGTAGTTTTAGTACCCTTTCCGTTTGGGAAATGGTAGTTTTGGTACCCTTTCCTTTAGGAAGCGTAGTTTTAGTACCCTTTTCCTTGGGAAAAAGTAGTTTTTGTACCATTTCCTTTGGGAAGTGTAGTTTTAGTACCCTATTCTTTGGGAGAGGGTAGTTTTTGCACCATTTTCTTTGGGAAAGGGTACCTTAGGTACCCTTTATTTTGGGAACTGATAGTTTTAGCACCCCTTCCTATGAAAAAGGGTAGTTTTAGTACCCTTTTCTTGGCGAAATGATAGTTTTAATAGTTTTGGAAACTTTTTCTTAGTGAAAGATTAGTTTTAGTACGCTTTCCTTTGGAAATGGGTAGTTTTAGTACCCTTTACTTTGGGAACAGATAGTTGTAGTACCCTTTCTTTTGGGAAAGGGTAGTTCTAGTACCCTTTCTGTTTGGACATTGGGAGTTTTGGTACCCTTTCTTTTGGGAAAGGCAATTTTAGTATCTTTTCAGTTTGGGAAATGGTAGTTTTGTTACCCTTTCCTATAGGAAGCGTAGTTTTAGTACCCTTTCCTTTGAGAAAGGTTAGTTTCAGTACCGTTTTCTTGGGGAAATGGTACTTTTAGTACCCTTTCCTTTGGGAATGGGTAGATTTTGTACTCCTTCTTTTGGGAAAGGTTATTTTTAGCACCCTTTCCTTTGTTAAAGGGTAATTTTAGTACTATTTCTTTTGGGAAAGGGTAATTTAAGTACCCTTTGCTTAGGAAAAGGGTAGTTTTAATACCTTTTCCTTTGGGAAATTGTAGTTTTGGTACCCTTTTCTTTGGGAAGGGTAGATTTAGTAGCCTTTACGTTGGGAAGGGGTAGTTTTAGTACTTTTTTCTTTGGGAAAGGGTAGCTTTAATACATTCTCCGTGAAGAAAGGGTAGTTTTAGTACTTTTTTCTTTGATAAGGGAAGTTTTAGTATTCTTTCCGTTGGGAAAGGTTAGTTTTAGTACTCTTTACATTGGGAAATGGTAGTTTTAGAGCCTTTTCCTTTGGGAAAGGGTAGTTTTAGTACCCTTTCCGTTGAGAAAAGGTAGCTTTAGTACCCTTTACGTTGGGAAGGGGTAGTTTTAGTACCCGTTCCGTTGGGAAAGGGTAGCTTTAGTACCCTTTACGTTGGGAAGGGGTAGTTTTAGTACCCTTTTCTTTGGGAAGTGTAGTTTTAGTACTCTTTTCCTTTGGAAAGGGTAGTTTTAGCACTCTTTCCATTAGGAAAGGCTAATTTTAGTACTCTTTCCATTAGGAAAGAGTAGTTTTAGTACCTTTTCCTTTGGGAAAGGGTACTAAAGGGAAAGGGTTTTTGTACTCCTTATTTTGGGAAATGGTAGTTTTAGCACCCTTTTCTTTGTAAAAGGGTAATTTAACACTATTTCTTTTGGGAAAGGGTAATTTAAGTACCCTTTTCTTAAGGAAAGGGTAGTTTTAGTACCCTTTCCTTTGGGAAAGTGTAGTTTCAGTACCCTTTCCTTTGGGAATGTGTAGTTTTAGTACCCTTTCTTTTTGGAAAGGGTAGTTTTTGTACCCTTTCCGTTTGAGAATTTGTATTTTTGGTACCCTTTCTTTTGAGAAAGGTTAGTTTTAGTACCGCTTCCTTTGGGAAATGGCATTTTAGTACCCTTTTCTTTGTTAAAGCGTAATTTTAGTACTATTTCCTTTGGGAAAGGGTAATTTAAGTACCCTTTGCTTAGGGAAAGGGTAGTTTTGGTACCCTTTTTTAGGAAAAGTCTAGTTTTAGTACCCTTTCCTTTGGGAAAGGGTAGTTTTAGTACACTTTTCATTGGAAAGGGTTGTTTTAGTACCCTTTCCTTTGGGAAAGTGTAGTTTAGTACCCTTTCCTTTGGGAAAGGGTAGTTTTAGTACCCTTTCCTTTGGGAAAGGGGAGTTTTAATACCTTTTCCGTTGGGAAAGGGTAGTTTTAGTACCCTTTCCGTTAGGAAAGTGTAGTATCACTATCCTTTCCTTTGAGGGAGGATAGTTTAGTACCCTTTCCTTTGTGAAAGTGTAGTTTTTGTACCCTTTCCGTTGGGAAAGTGTAGTATTACCAACCTTTCCTTTGAGGGAGGATAGTTTTAGTACCCTTTCCGTTGGGAAAGGGTAGTTTTAGTATCCTTTTCGTGGGAAAGAGACAGTTTTAGTAATTTTGGTACCCTCTTCTTAGAGACAGATTAGTTTTAGTACCTTTTCCTTTGGGAAAGGATAGTTTTGGTACCCTTTACTTTGAAAACGGATTGTTTTAGTACCCCTTCCGTTGGGAAAGGGAAGTTTAAGTAGCCTATACTTTGGGAACGGATAGGTACCCCTTCCTTTGGGAGAGGGTAGTTTTAGTACCCCTTCCCGTGGGATCGGATAGCTTTAGCACCACTTTCTTGTGGAAAAGGTAGTTTTTGTACCCTTTACTTTGGGAACAGATAGTTGAAGTACCCTTTCCTTTGGGAAAGAGTAGTTTTAGTACCCCTTTCTTTGGGAAGGGTAGGTTTAGTACTTCTTTCTAGAGAGAGGATAGTTTTAGTAGCCCTTCCTTTGGGAAAGGGTAGTTTTAATACTCTTTACTTTGAGAACGGATAGTTTTAGTACACCTTCCTTTGGGAAAGGGTAGTTTTAGTAGCCTTTTCTTTGGGAATGGGTAGTTTTGGTACCATTTCTTTTGGGAAACGGTATTTTTAGTATCCTTCCTTTGGGAAATGGTAGTTTTAGTACCCGTTCCTTAGGGAAAGGGTAGTTTCATACCCTTTCCTTAGTGAAAGGGTGGCTTCATACCCTTTCATTGGGTAGAGGGTAGTTTAATACCCTTTCCGTAGGGAAAGGGTAGTTTTTTGTTACCCGAAAAAAGGGTAATAAATCTACCCTTTCTTCGGGGAAAGGGTAGTTGTAATACCCTTTCCTTGGGAAAATTTTAATTTTTCTCTCCTTTCCTTGGGGAAGAGGGTTGTTTAAGTAAATTTTCTTTCGAAAAGTGTAACTTTAGTACTCTTTCTTTGATGAAGGGTAACTTGAGCACCCTTTCCTTGAAAAAGTACCCTTTCTTTGGCGATAAGTGTAGTTTAAGTACCATTTCCTTGGAAAGGGGTATTTTCAATACTTTTTCCTTATGGAAGGGTAGTAGTAGTAGTACGCTTTCCGTACCGAAAGGGTAGGTTTATTACCCCTCTCTTGGAAAAGAGGTAGTTTTAATAACCTTTCCCTAGGAAAAGTGTAATTTAAGTACCCTTTCGCTGGGGAAAGGTTAATTGCAGTATCCTTGCCTTGGGTTTAGTTTTATTGTCCTTCCCTTGCGGAAAGGGTAGTTTTATTACCGTTTCCACGGGAAAAGGTTTAGTTTTAGTACCGTTTCCTTTGAAGAAATGGTTATTTTAGTAATCTTTCCTTAGGGAGATGGTTGTTTTAGTACTCTTTTCTGGGGGGAAAGGCTAGTTTTCTTAACTTTTCTTTGATGAAAGGTGAGTTTCATTGCCTTTCCTTAGGAAAACTAAGCTTTAGAATTGGTTCCTTGGGAAATAGGAAAGTTTTAGTACACTTGCCTTGGGGAAAGGATGATTTAGAATACTTGCCTCGAAAAAATGGTAGTTTTATAATTCCTTTCTTGGAAAAAGCGCAGTTTTAGTACCCCATTTTTTGGAAGAAGGTAGTTTTAGAACTCTACCCTGGAGTAGTTTTAGTAAAATGCAAATTTGCCCATGAACATTCCATTAAGGAACAGAGACAAACTTTTCACATATCAATCAGTGCTGTCCGATTCAAGTTTTAAGCTTCGTGATAAGGAAACTCCATTTTATAGCCGACTACGAACGGCGTGCCGCAGTGCGACACCTTTTTGTAGAGAAGTTTTTACATGGCTGCCTCCCAAATGTCGCCAGCATTAGGAGGGAATAACCACCGCTGAAAAATTTCATGTTGTTCTCGCCAGGATGCGAACCCTGGCGTTCAGCATCATAGGCAGACATGCTAACCTCTGCGTTACGGTAACCCCCTTACGTGAGAAAAAGGTAGTTTTAGTATAATTTTTTTCCGGAAAGGGTAGTTTTAATACCTTTTTTTTTTGAAAATTTTATTTTAAGTACTTTTTGTTTGGGGAAAGGATAGTTTTGGTGTCCTATGTTTAGAGAAAGACTAGTTTTGGAACCCTTTCTTTGGGGAAAAGTCCTTGTGGTTGCTTGTCACCATCATCGTTATGTGAAGGTGTGATGAGAATAGACTTGATATCAAGCGCTGTACCTAGATTCTAGGTTGCCCAAAAAGTAATTGCGGATTTTTTAAAAGAAAGTAAATGCATTTTTAATAAAACTTAGAATGAACTTTAATCAAATATACTTTTTTTACACTTTTTTTCTAAAGCAAGCTAAAAGTAACAGCTGATAATTGACAGAAGAAAAAATGCAACTACAGAGTCACATGCTGTGAAAAAATTTGTCAACGCCGACTATGTGAAAAATCCGCAATTACTTTTTGGGCAACCCAATACATCGATAAGTTCTGCAAACCAAGTGCTTGGTTGTTAGTGGAGCAACCACTCTATCAGTTGTAATTTCAACATCATATAAAATGCTGTGGCCTGGTAACCGAACTCCAGCAGTTGGCTCTTTGCCTACTCCCCATCTAACATAAATTTCATATTAACCTTTGGAATGTTTGTTAGGACCGCTCTGCTTCTTATAGGGAACCTAACAAAAATCCAGAAACGCTTGTCTACATGCAGTCACAAGCAGCGTTAACACCACCATCACAGCTTTTGGTGGCATTACGTTAAAGGCGAGTAGAAATGCCATAGAAATAAAGGCAAATTTATTGATTTGACCATGATGCCATTCATGTCTGCTATTCACTGCCTGTGTGGAAACAGACATGCACATGCAGCGAAAGACAAGCACAAATTTACATGTTGCAAACATGCTTATGCATGTCATTTTTAAACCGTTTTGAACGAGTTATGCATGCATATGCAGAAGACTGCAGTCATTGGTCATGATGATGACGAGGATATGCCATGGCATGCCATGCAATCGGCTACACCCAAATGGCTGAGCCAGCAACAGCGACAACTTTAGCCAGCAAGTTGGCAGGCTGGGTCTTCTTTGGCGAGTTGTCATTCATGGAGGTGTCATCGGGCACCCATGGCCAGCAAATAATTGGCAGCACCAACATTGCTGGTGGTGGCACTTTTTCTGCCTGCTTCTCCTGCTTTTAAAAGATGATTTATGCTTATCTCTGCCATGCAAAACATATGAAAAAGCCGTAAAATATTTTAACGTCTTCGATTTTTGCGCTCGCTGTTTTTGCTGCTTAAGCGTTGTTCTTCTTTTTAGTTTTTGTAGTTTCAATGCAAAGTCCACCACCACCTAAGCCTAGCAAGACCACAGGCCATTTAAAAGCACACAGATGACAATATCGAGCTGCTGGAATTAGGCGTTGGTCAAATGATGACAGTCTAACGATAACTTGGCACATGGTATCCGCGTGAAAAACGAATTTTGAACGTTGCATTGCTAATGCTCAAAGCTTAATGGTGGTGTTTTTCTTGTTGTTGTTTTTTTTTGTTTGTTTCTGGTTTCTCTTTGGATTGCTTCTAGATTTCCATAAGAAGGTGTCGTTAATGTGCCCAATCGCTTATGGTATGCCCCAGCAAACATTTGGCAACATGTGCCATAAGCTCTCTGGCCTGCAATTGCTTGTCACCATCATCGTTATCACGCTAGGAATTAATGAATGAGCGAGCGAGCGAGCGAGCGAGCAAACGAGCCAGTGAGTGAGTGTGCGAGTGAATGACTGTCGTCAGACTTGATGGACACACTGTGTGATTGAGTGACTGTTCGAGGTGACATACTGTCATCATCTTTGCGATGACAATTTTGTTTCTTGTATGCAAGATTGGTTTTGTGTTTGCTATTGTCGTTGTTGTTGTTGTTGTATTTGGAACAAATTAAATCACTTTGGCTGTGCTTTTCAATTTTTTTCAGAGTGAATTTCAGTCACATATTGGGAAATAATCTTTGAGGGATTATAAATATAGGATTTAACGAAAAAAAAAAATATTCAAGAAAATTGAATTTCAAAAAAATTTTAATGAATTTTTACGAAAATATAATCTGTGACGAGGGCTAGGGTAGAAGAAGTACCCTTTCTCAAGAGAATGGGTGGAAGAAGTACCCTTTCTCTTGTTTGTATTGGGTTGCCCAAAAAGTAATTGCGGATTTTTTAAAAGAATGTAAATGCATTTTTAATAAAACTTAGAATGAACTTTAATCAAATATACTTTTTTTACACTTTTTTTCTAAAGCAAGCTAAAAGTAACAGCTGATAACTGACAGAAGAAAAAATGCAATTACAGAGTCACAAGCCGTTGAAAAAATTTGTCAATGCCGACTATATGAAAAATCCGCAATTACTTTTTGGGCAACCCATATAAGCTGTGATAAGGGCTAGGGTAGAAGAAGTACCCTTTCTCAAGACAATGGGTAGAAGAAGTAAACTTTCCTAAAGAATAGAAAGAGAAAGTACCCTTTACCAAGATAAAGTGTAGAAGAATTACACCTTCTCTTGTTTGTATTTTTAGTACTTTTCACCCTTTACCAAGAAAAAGGTTAGACTCATTACCCATTGCCAACAAAAAAGGCAGGTTCTAGTACTCCATTCTAGGAAAACGCTAGATTTAGTATCCTTTGGCGAGAAAAGGGGTAGTCTTGGCATAATTTTCATGGGGAAAAGTAAGCTTAAGTAAACTTTCCCTAGGAAAATAAATTTTCGAGTTCATTTTAGTTCAAAATTGGTAAATTTTAGAAAATTTTCCTTAGAAAAAGGTTAGTTTTGTTGCACTTTCCCTGGTTTTAGTATACATTCCCTAGGAAAATCATAGTTTTAGCACACCTTCGATAGAGGAAGAGTAGTTTTATTACACTTTTCCCTGGGAAAGAATGGGTTTAGTAAGGAAAATTTTGTTTTAGTACACTTTTCCCAAGGAAAATGTAACCTTAGTGCACTTTTCCCAGGAAAATTTTAGTTTTAGTACATTGTTTACAGGTAAAATGTAGTTTCAGTTCACTTTTTCCAGTGAAAATGATGTTTTAGTTCACTTACACCAGGGAAAATAAAGGTTTAGTAAATTTTCCCCAAGGAAATGTAGTTTTAGTACACTTGAAAATTGCAAATTTTGCCCATGAACATTCCACTAAGGAACGGGGGCAAAACTTCTCACATATCAATGAGTGCAGTCCGATACAAGTTTAAGCTCAATGATAAGGGGCCTCCTTTTTATAGCCGAGTCCGAACGGCGTGCCGCAGTGCGACACCTCCTTGGAGAGAAGTCTTACATGGAAAAGTACCTCAGAAATGTTGCCAACATAGGAGGAGAAAACCACCGCTGAAAATTTTTTCTGATGGTCTTGCCAGGATTCGAACTGCACTACGGTGGCCTTTAGTACACTTGTCCCAGGGAAAATGTAGTTGTAGTACACTTTTTCCAGGGAAATGTATTTTAATTATCCATTTCCATGAAGTTAGGGTAGTTCTAGTACTTTTTTCCTGGTAAACGGGTACTTTTAGTACATTTAAGGAAGTTTTAGTACCCTTTTTCATGGCAAACGGGTAGTTTAAGTACCCTTTTCCTAGCAAACGATAGTTTTAGTACACTTTCGTTGGCATAAGATTTGTTTTAGCAAACTTTAGGTCCTTTTTCCAGGGAAATTTTTCTTTGAGTACCTGTTCCATGGGGAATGGTGGGTTCAGTGCGATTTACCTAAAGAAAGGGTGAATTTAAGTATCGCATTCCGAGGGGAATAGTTGTTTTTAATACATTTTTCAATGAAAAAAGGTGTTTTGTATCCTTTTCCAAAGGAAGGGGTAGTTTTTACACACTTTCCCAAATGGAAAGGCGATTTTAGTACCCTTTCCCTAAAAAAAAGGATAGTTTCCCAGGTGAAAGGGTAATTGAAGCACCCATTCCAAAGGAAAGAGTAGTGTTTATACCCTTTGCCAAAAGAAGGAATATTTTAAGTACACTTTTTCAAAGAAATGGGCAGTTTTAGTACCCTTTTCTAAGGGAAAAGCTAGGTTTCGTACTATTTTTACTTTGCCAAAGGAAAGTTTAGTTTTAGTTTCCTTTTTCAAGGGAAGGGTGGTTATACCACACTTTGCCAAGGGAAAGCGAAGTTATACTACAATTTTCAAAGCGAAAGGGTAGTTATACTACAATTTTCCAAAGGTAAGCATAGTTTTAGTACCCTTTTCCAAGAGAAAGGGTAGTTTTAGTACCCTTTTCCAATAGAAAGGGTAGTTTTAGTACCATTTTCCATGAAAAAGGGTAGTTTTAGTTCCCTTTTTCAAGGAAAGGGTGGTTATACCCCACTTTGCCAAGGGATAGCGAAGTTATACTACAATTTTCAAAGCGAAAGGGTGGTTATACTACAATTTTCCAAAGGTAAGCGTAGTTTTAGTACCCTTTTCCAAGAGAAAGGGTAGTTTTAGTACCCTTTTCCAATAGAAAGGGTAGTTTTAGTACCATTTTCCAAGAAAAAGGGTAGTTTTAATACCCTTTTCCAAGAGAAAGTATAGTTTTAGTGCCCTTTTCTTAGAGAAAGGGTAGTTTTAGTACCCTTTTCTAAGAAAAATTGTAGGTTTGTTACCCTTTTCTAAAAGAAGGTGTGTTTTAGTACCGTTTTCTAAAATAAACGGTAGCTTTAGTACCCTTTTCTAAGAGAAAGGGTAGTTTTAGCAAACTTTTCTTGGAGATTGGCTATTTTTGGTGCCCCTTTATAGGAGAAATGGTACTTTTAATAACCTCTTCTAAGAGCAAGGTTACTTTTTGTAAATTTATCTTAGAGATAGGGTAGTTTTAGAACCCTTTTCTTAGAGAAAGTTTACTTTTAGTACCCTTTTCTAAGAGAAACGATAGTTTTAGTACTCTTTTCTCAGAGGAAGAATAGTATTAGTACTCTTTTCCAACAGAATGGATAGTTTTAGTATCCTTTTCTATGAGAAAAAGTAGGTTTAGTACCCTTTTCTAAAGGAAGGGGTGTTTTAGTACCATTTTCTAAAATAAAGGGTAGTTTTAATACACTTTTCTAAGAGAAAGGGTAGTTTTAGTACCATTTCCCAAGAGACAGGGTAGCTTCAGCACCCTTTTCTTGGAGATTGGATACTTTTGGTACCTCTTTACAGGAGAAATGGTACTTTTAGTACCCTTTTCTAAGAGAAAGGATACTTTAGTACCCTTTTCTAAGAGAAAGGTTAATTTTATTACCCTTTTTTAAGAGAAAGGGTACTTTTAGCACCATTTTCTAAGAGAATAGACACTCTTTTCTAAGAGAAAGAATACATTTAGTACCTTTTTCTAGGAGAAAGGTTGTCTTTAGTTCCCATTTCCAAGAGAAAAAGCACTGTTAGTATCCTTTTCTAAGAGAAAGCGTTCCTTTAGTACTCTTTTCTTAGAGAAACAATAGTTTTAGTACCCTTTTCGTAGAGAAGGGCTAGTTTTAGTACCCTTTTCTAAGAGAAAAGGTAGGTTTAATATCCTTTTCTAAAAGAAGGGGTGTTTTAGTTGCATTTTCTAAAATAAAGGGTAGTTTGGTGCCCTTTTCTAAGAGAAATGATAGTTTTAGTACCATTCTCTTAGAGATGGGTAAGTTTTAGCACCCTTTTCTTACAGATTGGGTATTTTTGGTACATCTTTATAGGAGAAATGGTACTTTTAGTACCCTTTTCTTAGAGAAAGGATGCTTAAGTACCATTTTTTAAGACAAAGTAACATTTTCTAAGAGAAATGGTACCTTTAGCACCTTTTTTTTTAAGAGAGATGGTACTTTTAGAACCCTTTTCTAAGAGAAAGTACACCTTAAGTACTCTTTTCTAAGAGATAGAGTACTTTTAGTACCTCCTTCTAAGAGAAAGGTTGCCTTTAGTACCCTTTTCTAAGAGAGAAGGCACTGTTAGTACCCTTTTCTAAGAGAAAGGGTACCTTTAGTACCTTAAGAGAAAGGGTACTTTTAGTACCCTTTTCTAGGACAAAAGGTACTTCTAGTATCCTTTTCTATGAGATGGTTAATTTCCTTTTTTAAGAGAAAGTATAGTTTTACTACCTTTTTCAAAAAAAAATTGTAGTTACCTTTTCTAAGGGACAGTGTACCATTTTCTAAGAGAAGGGGTACTTTTAGTACCCTTTTTTAGGAAAAGTGCACTATTTGTATCCTTTTTAAAGGGAAAGGGTAGTTCGAGTTCCCTCTTCTGACAGAAAGGTTACCTTTAGTACCCTTTTCTTAAAGAAAGGGTACTTTTAGTACTCTTTTCTAAAAAACAGGATACTTTTAGTATCCTTTTCTAAGAGGAAGTGTAGTAACCGTTTGTAAGACAAAGGGTAGTTTTAGTACCCTTTTCTGAGAGTAGTTTTAGTACTCTTTTCTAAGATATAGTGTAGTTTTGGTACCTCTTTGTATGAGAAATGGTACTTTTCGTACCCTTTTCTAAGAGAAAGGGTACTTTTAGTTGTTTTATAGGTAGTTTTATAACTCTCTTTGAAGAAAAGAAAGGCTCTTTTTGTACCCTTTTCTAAGATAAAGTTTAGTTTTAGTACCCTTTTCAGTGAAGAATTACATTTTTCATTGTAGAATTGTAGTTTTAGTACACTTTTGAAGAAGAAAGTGTAGTACTATTTTCAAGAAGAAATTGTAGTAACCTTTTCTAAGAGTAGTTGTAGTATTTTTTTCTAAGAGAAAGTTTTGTTTAAGTACCCTTGTCGAAGAGAGGCGGTACTAAACCTTTTCTAAGAGAAAAGGTAGTTTTAGTAACTTTTTCCAAGGCAAAAGCAGGTTTAAGTTCCACTCATCAAGATAAGTTTGACTTTAATTCCCATTGCCAAAGGAAGGGTAGTTTTTAGTACCTTTTGTGAAGGGAAACCTTTGCTTTGGTGATCTTTGCCAAGAAGAAGTATTGTTTAGTACCACTTGTCAAGAGAAAGAGTGTTGTCAGTCTCATTTTCCAATGGATTGGGAAAGGAAAATCTGTGATTTTTGTACTCTATCTCTAGGAATAGAGAATTTTCAGGATCTTTTTTTAAGGGAAAAGCCCATTTTAGTTTTTTTTTATTAATATGCTCTTCCAAAGGAAAAATAAGTTAGAAGCTTAATACCATTTCCCAAAGGAAACTTTGGTTTAAGTTCGCTAAGGTAAGAAATTTGCTATTCCTTATAGTGAGGAAGGTTTTTAGTAACCTTTCTGAAGGAAACTATTTACCACAATTGTGGTACAGGGTATTATAACTTAGTGCATTTGTTTGTAACACCCAGAAGGAAAAGTGATTGACCCATTTATAAGTATACTGATCGGTTCAGAATCACTTTCTGATTCGATTTAGCTATGTTCCTCTGTCTGTCTGTCCATGTTAATATGTGTTCAAAGTACAGCTCGAAATTTTCATCCGATCTTCTTAAAATTTGGTACAGACATGTTTTTCGGCCTAGAGACGAAACCTATTGAAATTGGAACAAATCGGTTCAGATTTGGTTATAGCTCCCATATATATGTTCGTCCGATTTGCAGTAATAATGCAATAAAATGGTCTTTTGTAAACCGATTCTCTTGAAATTTGGCAGGAAGTATTATCATATGACTCTCGACATTACTGGTGAGTTTCATAGAAGTCGGTTCAGATTTAGATATAGCTGTCATATATGTATATCGCCCGATTTTAACTTTTAGAGCCACTGCAAGTGCATTTATTGACCAATTTTTACAAAATTTTGCACAACGCTTTTCTTGACAACTACCACAATATCTGAGAAGTTTGCTCCAAATCGATTAAGATTTACATATAGCTCCCATATATATTTTCGTCCGATTTTGAGAAATTTTGCAATAAAGTGCTCATTTGTTAACCGATTTCCTCGATATTTGGCAAGAAGGAATTTCTTATAACTCTCGACATTACTGGTGAGTTTCATAGAAATCGGTTCAGATTTTGATATAGCTGTCATATATGTATATCACCCGATTTTCACTTTTAGAGCCACAGCAAGCGCATTTATTGACCAATTTTCCCAAAATTTTGCACAACGCTTTTCTCTACAACTGTCACAATATCTGAGAAGTTTGCTCGAAATCGATTCAGATTTAGATATAGCTCCCATATATATGTTCGTCCGATTTTGAGAAATTTTCCAATAAAGTGCTCATTTGTCAACCGATTTTCTCGAAATTTGGCAGGAAGGGTTTTCTTATGACTGTCGACATTACCGGCGAATTTCATAGAAGTCGGTTCAGATTTAGATATAGCTGTCATATATGTATATCGCCCGATTTTCACTCCTAGAGCCACTGCAAGCGCATTTATTGACCAATTTTCCCAAAATTTTGCACAACGCTTTTCTCTACAACTATCACAATATCTGAGAAGTTTGCTCGAAATCGATTCAGATTTAGATATAGCTCCCATATATATGTTCGTCCGATTTTGAGAAATTTTGCAATAAAGTGCTTATATGTTAACCGATTCTTTTGAAATTTGGCAGGAAGGATTTTTTCTTGATTCTGGACATTACTGGTGAATTTCATGAAAATCGGTTCAGATTTAGATATAGCTGTCATATATGTATATAGCCCGATTTTCACTTTTAGAGCCACTGCAAGCGCATTTATTGACCAATTTTCCCAAAATTTTGCACAACGCTTTTCTCTTCAACTACCACATTATCTGAGAAGTTTGCTCCAAATCGATTCTGATTTAGATATAGCTCCCATATATATTTTCGTCCGATTTTGAGAAATTTTGCAATAAAGTGCTTATATGTTAGCCGATTCTCTCAAAATTTGGCAGGAGGGGGTTTCTTATAACTGTCGACATTACTGGTGAATTTCATAGAAATCGGTTCAGATTTAGATATAGCTGTCATATATGTATATCGCCCGATTTTCACCTTTAGAGCCACTGCAATCTCATTTTTTTGACCAATCTTGCCAAAATTTTGCACAACGCTTTTCTCGACAACTACCACAATATCTGAGAAGTTTGCTCCAAATCGATTCAGAGTTAGATATAGCTCCCATATATATGTTCGTCCGATTTTGAGAAATATTGCAATCAAGTGCTCATTTGTTAACCGATTTTCTCGAAATTTTGGCAAGAAGGAATTTCTTATAACTCTCGACATTACTGGTGAGTTTCATAGAAGTCGGTTCAGATTTAGATATAGCTGTCATATATGTATATCGCCCGATTTTCACTCCTAGAGCCACTGCAAGCGCATTTATTGACCAATTTTCCCCAAATTTTGCACAACGCTTTTCTCTACCACTATCACAATATCTGAGAAGTTTGCTCGAAATCGATTCAGATTTAGATATAGCTCACATATATATGTTCGTCCGATTTTGAGAAATTTTGCAATAAAGTGCTCATTTGTTAACCGATTTTCTCGATATTTGGCAGGAAGAATTTTCTAATGACTCTCGACATTACTGGTGAATTTGATTGAAATCGGTTCAGATTTAGATATAGCTCCCATATATGTATATCGCCCGATTTTCACTTTTAGAGTCACAGCAAGCGCATTTATTGACCAATTTTAACAAAACTTTGTACAACGCTTTCCTCGAAAACTAATTTGTTAACCGATTCTCTCGAAATTGGGCAGAAAGGATTTTCTTATGACTCTCGACATTACCGGCGAATTTCATAGAAGTCGGTTCAGATTTAGATATAGCTGTCATATATGTATATCGCCCGATTTTCACTTTTAGAGCCACTGCAAGCTCATTTTTTGTACAATCTTGCCAAAATTTTGCACAACGCTTTTCTCTACAACTATCACAATATCTGAGAAGTTTGCTCGAAATCGATTCAGATTTAGATATAGCTCCCATATATATGTTCGTCCGATTTTGAGAAATATTGCAATCAAGTGCTCATTTGTTAACCGATTTTCTCGAAATTTTGGCAAGAAGGAATTTCTTATAACTCTCGACATTACTGGTGAGTTTCATAGAAGTCGGTTCAGATTTAGATATAGCTGTCATATATGTATATCGCCCGATTTTCACTCCCAGAGCCACTGCAAGCGCATTTATTGACCAATTTTGACAAAATTTTGCACAACGCTTTTCTTGACAACTACCACAATATCTGAGAAGTTTGCTCCAAATCGATTAAGATTTACATATAGCTCCCATATATATTTTCGTCCGATTTTGAGAAATATTGCAATAAAGCGCTCATTTGTTAACCGATTCTCTCGAAATTTGGCAGTAGGGGTTTTCTTATGACTCTCGACATTACTGGTGAATTTCATTGAAATCGGTTCAGATTTAGATATAGCTGTCATATATGTATATCGCCCGATTTTAACTTCTAAGAGCCACTGCTATCGCATTTATTGACCAATCTTGCCAAAATTTTGCACAACGCTTTTCTCTTCAACTACCACAATATCTGAGAAGTTTGCTCGAAATCGATTCAGATTTAGATATAGCTCCCATATATATGTTCGTCCGATTTTGAGAAATATTGCAATAAATCGCTCATCTGTTAACCGATTTTTTCGAAATTTGGCAAGAAGGAATTTCTTATAACTCTCGACATTACTGGTGAGTTTCATAGAAATCGGTTCAGATTTTGATATAGCTGTCATATATGTATATCACCCGATTTTCACTTTTAGAGTCACTGCAATCTCATTTTTTTGACCAATCTTGCCAAAATTTTGCACAACGCTTTTCTCGACAACTACCACAATATCTGAGAAGTTTGCTCGAAATCGATTCAGATTTAGATATAGCTCCCATATATATTTTCGTCCGATTTTGAGAAATATTGCCATAAACGGCTTATATGTTAACCGATTTTCTCGAAATTTGGCAGAAAAGATTTTCTTATGGATCTCAACATTACTGGTGAATTTCATAGAAGTCGGTTCAGATTTAGATATAGCTCCCATATATGTATATCACCCGATTTTCACTTTTAGAGCCACTGCCAGTGCATTTTTTCTTTTCTTTTCTCGACGACTACCACATTTTTGAGAAGTTTGCTCGTTTTGAGTGTTTGTGACCTTTCCCAAGGCAGACAATGGTATTGGTACTCTTTCTCAATGTATAGAAGCGTTTTTAATTTTTTCCCATTATGTCACCATTGGTTTATTGAGTTTTTGCTTTTCTCAAATTGGAAAATCCTAGCGTTACACTTGATCCAAAATCATGCAACCATAAAATGATAAAAATATCCTCAATACCTTTTCAAATGACATTTGCTGCCAAGAAATGGAACCAACTCTTCCAAACACATATCCTTAAAGGCTTTTCAAATGCTTAGCTAGTGTAAAGTCACATCAACCAACATGTTGTGGTCGACATCAGAATCAAGAACACCATAAACGACGATGTGGCATTGGTGGCCTCATGATGGTATTATAAAAATTGAGGCTACATTTTCAAAAATTTCTGGTCTATATATTTTCTCTCTTTGCCATTGTTCGAATGCAATGTAACTACGTACGTAGAAGGGAACAATCAATGAAGTTATGTGGCCAAATGCCATCCTAACTGTCTGCACTGTATGTCTTCATGGATACCAACAATGAGAAGAAAGAAAAGGAAAAGCCTCACTGCCAAATGAATGTGATGTTGTGAGAACAATGTTCTGCTGGGTGGGTGTTTGTGTGTGTGTGTGTGTGTGGGAGTATGGCTATGGACAATCCATTGTCCTGGCTGTGTTTTCGTGTTCTACATTGCAGGCAACAAAGCCCGAATGAAACCATTCATTATTCTCCAATCTACAACGTCATCAGCATCAATGCCGGGGTTGACCTCATTTTGGCAGAGGCACATTCACCCACCCACACACACACACACACACATCCCAGCACCACATCCTTTCGCCCCCACTAACTTGGTCAAAGTGTCTGCACAGTTTCCAACACACACACATTGAAGAAGCACAAAACATCGCCGGAACGTCAACGAGAATAGAAAAACCTACACTATCAATGTTCGTACGTAAGCTGAAGTCGTCTCTCTTTAAACTCCCGGCCTATTCGTTTTTTGTTTTCTTGTATCCTGCCTGTTTTTGGGGGGGTGAAGATATGCTTTTAACACGATCTGGGCCATACGAATTTCTTAGAAATCGTGCATAGAGTTCAGCCTATAATGGCTGACTGACTGGGGTATGAAGGGGGCTTTAGCCTGGTCGGGCATACCTTGATGTTTTACTGAATTATGTTATCCTAGACGTCTATTGTAGCACACACACACATACACACATATTTATGCATTCGAACGAGAGGCTTCTTGCCTCTCGTTTCTAACCAAACTCAAGCATCCTTTTACTCGTTTTGAACAGGGCCAACATTATTGCATACACCAGCACCGCCAACATCAGAGAAAGTCTTTTTTTTTCGTAGGCTTTCCTTTTTTTTTTGGATGGTACTCTGTGTGTTACTGATGATGTCTGTGCCCTGGTGATGGTACCCTTCGCACCTCTTGTCGTTCTCAACATTATTTCTGTACTTAATGGTAGTTAAAGAAAAAGGGTGTTCCTTTAAGAGTGTCAGGACTTTGAGATAAGAGGTTAATGTAAAACAATTAAAAAGGCGTAAAGTTCGGCCGGGCCGAACTTTGGATACCCACCACCTCGGCTATATATGTAAACCACCTTTCGTCAAAATCCGGTGCAAAACTCATAACTTATGTCCCATAGTAGAAATATGTGGACGGGCTTAACTTAACTCTTTGTCCCAATTTTCGGCAACATCGGACAATAAATGCGCTTTTTATGGCCCCAAAACCTAAAACCGAGAAATCGGTCTATATGGCAGCTATATCCAAATCTGGATCGATCAGTGCGATAATGCAGAAATATGTCAAGGGGCTTAACTTTACTCACTGTCCCAAATTTCGGCCACATCGGACAATAAATGCGTGTTTTATGGGCCTAAGACCACAAATCGGAGGAACGGTCTATATGGCAGCTATATTCAAATGTGAACCGATCTGAGCCAAATTGACGATGGACGTTGTAGGGCCTAACACAACGCACTGTCTCAAATCATAGCAAAATCGGCTAATAAATGTGGCTTTAATGGGCCTAAGACCCTAAATTTGAGGATCGGTCTATATGGCAGCTATATCCAAATCTGAATCGATCTGAGCCATATTAACGGAGAGTGTCGAATGGCCTAACACAACTCACTGTCCCAAATTTCAGCAAAATCGGATAATAAATGTGGCTTTTATTGGCCTAAGACCCCAAATCGGAGGATCGGTCTATATGGCAGCTATATCCAAATCTAGACCGATCTGAGCCAAATTGACGGAGGACTAGAAACGAGAGGCTTCTTGCCTCTCGTTTCTAACCAAACTCAAGCATCCTTTTACTCGTTTTGAACAGGGCCAACATTATTGCCTACAACAGCACCGCCAACATCAGAGAAAGTCTTTTTTTTTCGTAGGCTTTCCTTTTTTTTGTTTTTTGGATGATACTCTGTGTGTTACTGATGATGTCTGTGCCCTGGTGATGGTACCCTTCGCACCTCTTGTCATTCTCAACATTATTTCTGTACTTAATGGTAGTTAAAGAGAAAGGGTGTTCTTTTGAGAGTGTCAGGACTTTGAGATAAGAGGTTAATGTAAAACTAGGTGTGAAGACTACATTTTAGGGAAATTTTGCCTTTGGGTAAACTTTTAGGGAAATTTTTCTCTGGAGAAAATGTCTTCTTAAAAAATTGTATGGAAATTTTTTTTCTTAAGGAAAAAAATTCATTGAAATTTTTTTCTTTGAAGGAAATTTCACCGAAATTGTTTTTTGAGAAAATCTCAGGATTTTTTTTTATTTTTGGAGAATTTTTTTTGAGATTTTTTTTTGAAATATTCATGAAAATTTTTTCTTAAAAAAAGACTTAACAAAAAACTTTACAGAAAATCACGTGCTCATGTCTTTGTTTTCATAATTGAAGATTTTTAATTTTTTTCTACAGAATTTTCTATTTTAATTTTGGAAAAAGTGTGCTTTTGTCCCTTCCGTTCTATCACCCCAACATCACTGGATTTTAGTTTGGGTGTATGGCTTTGCCTGTGTGTGTGTGTGTTTGTGTGTTTATGTGTGAGTTTTTGTTTGGCATACATTTCTACGTGGCCTACTTTCCATTATTCGCCTATGAAATACGGCGACAAAATTCTCCTTATGACTTTATTTTCCTTCTGCCAGTTTCTGAGCTTGTGTGTGTGTGTTTTTTTTTTTGTGTAACTTTTCCTTCATGGTTTTGTTTCCTTCTCTTCTGCATTAATTTTGTGTTGACAACACTGTTCTCAGTGTTGCACTGTTGATATTTCATTTGCTTCGTTTTTATGCTCTGTCCGTCCTTCTCCTTTGTCTCCATTCAGTCCTTTCTTCCTCTTATTGATATTGTCGGAGCTTTCTGCACCCCTTGGATGCGGCGAAAGTGAAAAGAAAACTTGATAATTTGTTTGTTGTAGCCTAATGAGCTCCCAGATAATGTGGGCCACACGCCATCCCATAGAGTCGGCAGAATTTGTATGATTTGCCGCCAGTGTCTATGTCTTAGGGAGAAGATAGGGATGTGGGGAAAGGCTTGGAATTTGTATATAGAATTAGTTTTCTTTGAGCTAATGGCTTATTTTGACTTTTTCACTGAGCGAATTTCTTGTGTTAACTGACTTTTTGACTTAAAGATTGCCTGATTATTGGGTTGCCCAAAAAGTAATTGCGGATTTTTCATATAGTCGGCGTTAACAAATTTTTTCACAGCTTGTGACTCTGTAATTGCATTCTTTCTTCTGTCAGTTATCAGCTGTTCATTTTAGCTTGCTTTAGAAAAAAAGTGTTAAAAAAGTATATTTGATTAAAGTTCATTCTAAGTTTTATTAAAAATGCATTTACTTTCTTTTAAAAAATCCGCAATTACTTTTTGGGCAACGCAATATATGATTTTTGGCGTAAAAATTTTAGTTAATGTCGAGTTGGTAGATTGAAATAAAATACATTACACGTCAGTTTTTCCCTTGATAATCTTCCAAAAGTTGATAATCCTGCAGGGTTAGACTTGGGTCGATAGTCATGTCAAAACAATTGCAAAATTTGCCTCTGAACATTCCCCTAAGCAACAGGGGCAATCTTCTCTCATATCAATGAGAGCAGTCCAACTAAAGTTGAAGTCAATGATAAGGCGCCATCTTTTTTAAATCCGAGTCTAAACGGCAGGCCGCAGTACGACACCTTTTTGGGAGAAGTTTTTACATGGGATAGTACCTCACAACTGTTGCCAGCATTTTGAGGGGAAAACCACAGCTGATATTTTTATACATTTTATGACATTTTAAGTCGATCTAGGCATGTGCGTCTGTCTGTCCATCCGTTCGTCAGTCTGTTTGTCTGTCCGACCGTCCGTCCGTCCGTCTGTCCATCTGTTAGTTTGTCCGCCCGTCCGTGCGTCTGTCCGACCGTCCGTCCGTCTGTCTGTCTGTCTATCCGTCTGTCCAACCGTCCGTTCCTCCGTCCGTCTGTCCATCCGTTCGTTTGTCTGTCCGACCGTCCATCCGTTAGTTCGTCCGTCCATCTGTCCGACCTCCGTCCGTCTGTTAATCTGTCCGTCCGTCCGTCTGTACGGGACTCCTTTTTTGATTTCGAATCCAAAAGGCATGCCGCAGTGCGACACCTGTTTGGGAGAAGTTTTTACAAGGCATAGTTCCTCACAACGGTTGCCAGCATTAGGATGGGAAAACCACAGCTGATATTTTTATACATTTTATGACATTTTAAGTCGATCTAGCCAAGTGCGTCCGTCTGTCCGTCCGTCCGTCTGTCCGACCACCCGTCTTTCCGACTGTCCGTCTGTTAGTCTGTCCGTCCGTCCTTCCTCTGTCCGTCTGTCCAACCGTCCGTTCGTCCGTCTGTTAGTCTGTCCGTCTGTCCAACCGTCCGTTCGTCCATCTGTCCGTCCGTCTGTTTGTCTGTCCGACCGTCCGTCTGTCCATCCGTCTATAACCATCCGTTCCTCCGTCCGTCTGTCCGTCCGTCTGTCTGTCCGTCCGTCTGTCTGTCCG
The DNA here is from genome assembly GCF_963082655.1 of Stomoxys calcitrans. Lineage (NCBI taxonomy): Eukaryota > Metazoa > Arthropoda > Insecta > Diptera > Muscidae > Stomoxys > Stomoxys calcitrans. The sequence continues at coordinate 58,202,266 of NC_081554.1, read as the reverse complement.
TCGGTCCGTCTGTACGGGCCTCCTTTTTTGAATTCGAGTCCAAACGGCATGCCGCAGTGCGACACCTTTTTGGGAGAAGTTTTTACATGGAATAGTACCTCAAAACTGTTGCCAGCATTGCGAGGGGAAAACCACAGCTGATATTTTTATACATTTAATGACATTTTAAGTCGATATAGCCATGTGCGTCCGTTTGTTCGTCCGTCTGTCTGTCCGTCCGTCCATCTGTCCGACCGTACGTCCGTCCTTCCGTCTGTCCGTCCGTCCATCTGTCCGTCCGTCTGTCCGTCCGTCTGTCCGTCCGTCTGTCCGTCCGTCTGTCCAACCATCCGTCCGTCCTTCCTCTGTCCATCTGTCCGTCCGTCTGTCCAACCGTCCGTCCGTCTGTCCAACCGTCCTTTTCTCCGTCCGTCTGTCCAACCATCCGTTTCTCCGTCTGTCAGTCCGTCCGTCTGTACGGGTCTCCTTTTTTGAATTCGAGTCCAAACGTCATGCCGCAGTGCGACACCTGTTTGGGAGAAGTTTTTACATGGCGTAGGACCTCACAACTGGTGCCAGCATTGGGAGGGGAAAACCACAGCTGATATTTTTATACATTTTATGACATTTTAAGTCGATCTAGCCATGTCTGTCCGTCCTTCCGTCTGTCCATCCGTCCGTCCATCTGTCCATCCGTCCGTTCGTCTGTCCATCCGTCCGTCCGTCTGTCCATCCGTCTGTCCATCCGTCTGTCCATCCGTCCGTCCGTATGTCCGTCTGTCTGTCCAACCGTCCGTCTGTCCGTCCGTCTGTCCATCCGTCCGTTTGTCTGTCAAACTGTCAGTTTCTCCGTCCGTCTGTACGACCATCCGTCCGTCTGTCCGACCATCCATCCGTCTGTCCGACCGTCTGTTAGTCTGTCCGTCCGTCCATCTGTCGGACCGTACATCTGTCCGTAAGTCCGTCCGTGTGTCTGTCCGTGCGTCTGTCTGTCGAAAGCACTCTAACATACGAAGAAATAAACCTAGCCACTTGAAATGTTGACCCGAATACTTCTCATTAGTGTAGGTCGGTTGGGATTTTAAATGGGCCACACTGGCCCATGTTTTGAAATAGCTGGCATATAAGCCGATCTTAGATCTTGACTTATTGAGCCCCTAGAGGGCGTATTTCCCATCCGATTTGGCTGAAATTTTGCATGACGTGTTCTGTTATGATTTCCAACAACCGCGCTAAGTATGGTTCAAATCGGTTCATAACCTGATATAGCTCCCGTATAAGCCGATCTTGGATCTTGACTTCTTGAGCCCCTGAAGGGCGCAATTCTTATCCGATTTGGTTGAAATTTTGCTTGATGTCTTTGGTTATGATTTCTAACAACTGTGCGGAGTATGGTTCAAATCGGTCAATAACCTGATATAGCTGCCATATAAACCGATCTGGGGTCTTGACTTCTTGAGCCACTGGATGGCGCAATTTCTGTCGGATTTGCCTGAAATTTTGCACGAGGCGTTTTGTTAAGATTTCCAATAACTGTGCTGAGTATGATTCAAATCGGTTCATTAGCTGACATAGCTCCAATATAAACCGATCTTGAGTCTTGACTTCTTCAGCCACTAGAGGGCGTAATTCTTATCCGATTTGACTGAATTTTTGCACGAGGTGTTTTGTTATGATTTCCAACAACTGTGCTGGTTATGATTTAAATCGGTTCACAACCTGACATAGCTCCCATATAAACCAATCTGGGCCCTTGACTTCTTGAGCCCCTAAATGGCGTGATTCTTATCCGATTTGGTTGACATTTTGCACGACGTGTTTCGCTATGATTTCCAACAACTGTGCGGAGCATGATTCAAATCGGTTCGTAACCTCATATAGCTGCCATATAAACCGATATGGGGTCTTGACTTCTTGAGCCACTGGATGGCGCAATTTCTGTCGGATTTGGCTGAAATTTAGCTTGTGGCGTTTTACAATAACTTCCAACAACTGTGCCAAGTACAGTCCAAATCGGTCAAGAACATTATATAGCACTCATATAAACCGATCTCCCGATTTGACTTCTTGAGCCCTTATAAACCGCAATTTTTATCTGATTTGGCTGAAATTTTGCAGATAGAATACCGCTATGACTTCCTATAGGTGTGCCAAATCGGATTATAACCTGATATAGCTGCCATTTGAACCGATTTCCCGATTTGACTTCTTGTGTCCTTACAAGCCGCATTTTTTGTCCGAGTTGGCTGAAATTTAGCATGTAGTGCACTGTTACGACTTCCAATAACTCTGCGAAGTACGGTCCAAATCTGTCAAGAACCTGATATAGATCCCATACAAATCGATCTCATGATTAGGCTTTTTGAGCCCTTACAAGCCGCAGTTTTTCTCCAATTTGTCTGAAATTTAGCATGTGATGTTTTGCTATGACTTTTAACAACAGTGCCATCTACCGTCCAAATTGGTCAAAAACCTGATAAAGCTCCCATTAAACCGTATTTTTCATCCGATGTGGTTGAAAATTTGCATGTGGTGTTCCGATATGATTTTCAACAACTGTGCCAAGTACGGTTCAAATCGGTCTATAATCTGATATAGATCCCATAGAAACCAAACTCCCGACTAGACTTCTTGAGTCTTTACACCCGCAATTTTCGTTAGATTTGACTGGAATTTTGTATGCGGTGTTCTGTTGTAGCAGAATCCATGGTGGTGGGTTCGCAAGATTCAGCCCAGCCGAACTTAGCTCCCTTTGACTTGTTTTGTGTCTAATTTGGCAGAAATTTTGTACGTTAAGTTCTCATATGCCCTTCAGATGACTTCAGTTTGTGTAAATTTGTAGCACTGTCCATTGTAACGAGTTCCCAAGATTGGGCCCCTCCGAACATAGCATGCGTCTACTAGGCATTTCTTTAATGATCTGCAGACTTTCATAGAAAAATATTTCTGACTTTTTATTCCAGCTTGGCCATTTCTAGACCAATACCAATTGAACCTCCTTAGTAATTATTAAAGCCAAACCAGTTTTTCTTTTTTGCATTGTTCGTTTTATACTTGAATGTTTCAAATTTTGATTTGAATAAATGCTTAAGACACACTTACAATGGCAATTCCCCCAAATAAAGAAAGAAAGCGAAAAAAGCCACCAAAATTATTTTGAATTCAAATCAAAGAACTCAGGTTTTTTTCTGTAAATATTTTGACTGCGGTGGTGGTGTTGCTTTTTTGTTTACCCAAAGATTAGAGCTATATTCAAAATGTCTGTAGGCTAAGAGCCAAAAGAAGAAGCAGGAGACAAACAATGCCAGCCAAAACAGTTAACAAGAAAAAAAATCCACCAAGTAATGTTGTGACAGAATATTTGCTGTAGGATTATTTTTGTGCTCCATTCTGTTTTTTTTTCGCCCTGAAGAGTCAATCAAGACAGTAGCTTGACGTCTGTTTGTCTCTAGCCGTTTGTTTGGCTTCGCGATTTGTGATTGTGTTTCTTTTTTTTGTCTTGTGGTAAATTCGAATTTGAACAGTAGGTGATATTTTGACGTTTAATTTCTATGTTAAACAATAGCTGTGGTCTTTTTGTTTATTCTAAACAAAAAAAAAGTACAATAGTTATTAAAAATGATTCATTTTTATGGTTTCTAGAGATTAAAACTTGGGATTTTAATTTTAAATGGTTTTTAAACATTAAAATTCAAATATAGGCTGTGAGATTTAAAGTTGTCCGTAGTATAGACTGCCATCTAGCTTGATGTTGCTTCTGAAATCTCATTAAATTTCAACATTGGCTAAAGGGGGTGTTCAAGGGTTTTGTTGCTAATTTTAGCCAATTAGGTGTAGAGTTTCTCATTTCACAGGCAATCGGGAAAAACCATCGAAAATCGTTTTAACCATTTTTATACCCATCACCGAAGGATGGAAGTAGGTATATTAATTTTGTCAATCCTTTTGCAATACTTCGAAATATTCCTTTCTGATCCTTTGAAAGTATATTTAAATACTAGCTGGACAGGGCCCGCTCCGCTCCGCCTTCTTTCACTCTCTTGTTTTTTCTAAGGTAAGGGGAGGATCTGCCCTTTAAAGTTTGAATGTTAGATCTATCTCTATGTGTGGTTCAGGGGGTTCGTCCCTGAAACACTTGGCCATAAAACGGATTTGAGATTTGAGCCCCTTTTTGCCATAATCCCCAAATATGTCCAGTTTGTGGTATAAGTAGGGTGGGGCGGCCATCCACGCACTTAGCCCTGAAAAAATATCGGCATCGTGCTCTACTCTTAAATTCCTTTAATTGAGCTTACTCTACTCTACTCTACTCTACTCTACTCTACTCTACTCTACTCTACTCTACTCTTCTCTACTCTTCTCTACTCTACTCTACTCTACTCTACTCTACTCTACTCTTCTCTACTCTACTCTACTCTACTCTACTCTACTCTACTCTACTCTACTCTACTCTACTCTACTCTACTCTACTCTACTCTACTCTACTCTACTCTACTCTACTCTACTCTACTCTACTCTACTCTACTCTACTCTACTCTACTCTACTCTACTCTACTCTACTCTACTCTACTCTACTCTACTCTACTCTACTCTACTCTACTCTACTCTACTCTACTCTACTCTACTCTACTCTACTCTACTCTACTCTACTCTACTCTACTCTACTCTACTCTACTCTTCTCTACTCTTCTCTACTCTACTCTACTCTACTCTACTCTACTCTACTCTACTCTACTCTACTCTACTCTACTCTACTCTACTCTACTCTACTCTACTCTACTCTACTCTACTCTACTCTACTCTACTCTACTCTACTCTACTCTACTCTACTCTACTCTACTCTACTCTACTCTACTCTACTCTACTCTACTCTACTCTACTCTACTCTACTCTACTCTACTCTACTCTACTCTACTCTACTCTACTCTACTCTACTCTACTCTACTCTACTCTACTCTACTCTACTCTACTCTACTCTACTCTACTCTACTCTACTCTACTCTACTCTACTCTACTCTACTCTACTCTACTCTACTCTACTCTACTCTACTCTACTCTACTCTACTCTACTCTACTCTACTCTACTCTACTCTACTCTACTCTACTCTACTCTACTCTACTCTACTCTACTCTACTCTACTCTACTCTACTCTACTCTACTCTACTCTACTCTACTCTACTCTACTCTACTCTACTCTACTCTACTCTACTCTACTCTACTCTACTCTACTCTACTCTACTCTACTCTACTCTACTCTACTCTACTCTACTCTACTCTACTCTACTCTACTCTACTCTACTCTACTCTACTCTACTCTACTCTACTCTACTCTACTCTACTCTACTCTACTCTACTCTACTCTACTCTACTCTACTCTACTCTACTCTACTCTACTCTACTCTACTCTACTCTACTCTACTCTACTCTACTCTACTCTACTCTACTCTACTCTACTCTACTCTACTCTACTCTACTCTACTCTACTCTACTCTACTCTACTCTACTCTACTCTACTCTACTCTACTCTACTCTACTCTACTCTACTCTACTCTACTCTACTCTACTCTACTCTACTCTACTCTACTCTACTCTACTCTACTCTACTCTACTCTACTCTACTCTACTCTACTCTACTCTACTCTACTCTACTCTACTCTACTCTACTCTACTCTACTCTACTCTACTCTACTCTACTCTACTCTACTCTACTCTACTCTACTCTACTCTACTCTACTCTACTCTACTCTACTCTACTCTACTCTACTCTACTCTACTCTACTCTACTCTACTCTACTCTACTCTACTCTACTCTACTCTACTCTACTCTACTCTACTCTACTCTACTCTACTCTACTCTACTCTACTCTACTCTACTCTACTCTACTCTACTCTACTCTACTCTACTCTACTCTACTCTACTCTACTCTACTCTACTCTACTCTACTCTACTCTACTCTACTCTACTCTACTCTACTCTACTCTACTCTACTCTACTCTACTCTACTCTTCTCTACTCTACTCTACTCTACTCTACTCTACTCTACTCTACTCTACTCTACTCTACTCTACTCTACTCTACTATCAAGGATATTTCAGTTAAGTCTCATAGTGTCCCGAACAGTCTGCATGTAATGTGGGGGGTTTTAAGGGGCGTAGCTGCTTCAGATGCCACTATTGGCATACTCCTAGGTTTATTGTGGGCTCTAAATATTAAAAACGAACTCGAAAAAAGTAATATCCAAGCCTGTGCTACTTACGAAATTCATTATGGGTTTCCCTACCACGCCCTGTTAGCCGCGAAAGCCAACACTTAACTTGACATTTGTATGCAAGTTGCTCAAAGCGGTAAAAGTGTCCAGTTCGGTGGTGTTTTTGGCGTGGGGACCCTTCTGACACTCATGGTGTCGTTGTAATGCCAAGTTCGTACTCTTCTCTTAAATACCTTTCATTTTTTCATTTGATACCCATATTGTCCCATTTGGTAAACATGCCTGTTCGGCTGAGTTTTGGGATGGGGCGTCCCCCAAGTTATTTGACCACAACATTTTGTAGAAATTTCATGTTTTTGGCGTACCATGAGGTGGCTGCAAAATTTCGCTTAAATCGGTGCACCATCTCCAAAATATGGCGTTTTTGAAAATAGTGCTATGGGGGAGGGCCCGCCCCTTTTGGATATCCTACTCTACTCTTAAATACCTTTCATTTGATACCCATATTGTCCCATTTGGTAAACATGCCCGTTCGGGGGGTTTAGGGATGGGGCATCCTCCCAGGTTATTTGACCCCAACATTTTATAAAAATTGCTGCAAAATTTCGGTGCTCCCATCTCCGAGATATGGCGTTTTGGCATATGGTGTTATGGGGGAGCGTCCGCCCCCCCCCTTCGGATATCAAACAAGTAAAAGCGTGCTAAGTTCCGACGGGCCGTACCTTGGGAACCCACCACCATGGATTCTGCTAAAAATTTATACAAAATAAATTTAATGCTAGGGCATAATTTTATTCTACTTACCAAACTTTTGTCAAACCAGCAAAAATTAACCGAACAACGAAGATCGGGAGATCTGTTTATATGGAAGCTATATCAGGTTATAGACCGATTCGAACCGCACTTGGCACAGTTGGTGGAAGTCATAACAAAACACTTCATGCTCATTTTCAGCCAAATCGGTCAAATATTGCGGCTTGCAAAGGCTCAATAAGTCAAATCAGGAGATCGGTGTATATGGGAGCCATACAGGTTATAGACGGATTTGAACCGTACTAAGCTCAGTTATTGAAAGACGTAAAAGAATACCGCACGCAAAATGTCTGCTAAATCGGACAAAAATTCAGGCTTACAAGGGCTCAAGTAGTCAAATCGGGAGATCGGGTTATATGGGAGCTATATCAGGTTATGGACCGATTTGGACCGTACAAGGCACAATTGTTGAAAGTCGGTTCATGCAAATGCAAATTTTGCCCATGAACATTACACTAAGGAACAGGGCAAACTTCTCACATATCAATGAGTGCAGTCCGATTCAAGTTTTAAGCTCAATGATAAGGGGCCTCCTTTTTATAGCCGAGTCCGAACGGCTTGCCGCAGTACCCACCACCATGGAATGGGGGATATATAAAAATTTAGTCATTCCGTTTGTAACACACGAAATATTAATCTGCGAAAATGGTTCAGATCAGTCTACATTTTAATAAAGACCTATCTTCCGATTTAGGGTCTTAGGCTCATAGAAGATGTATTTGTTATCCGATTTGGCTGAAATTTGGCACGATTAATTGTGTTAAGATCCCTAACATCTGTGGTGAATATGATTCAAATCGGTCTGTATCTTAATACAGCCACTATATAGACCGATCTCCCGATTTAGGGTCTTAGGCTCATTGAAGCTGCATTCATTATGCGATTAGGCTGAAATTTCGTACAAAGTTTTGTGCTAAGATCTCCGTCATCTGTGCCGAATATAGTTCGAATCGATAGAGACATTAAGAAACAGACATAGCTTAATATAGCCCCCTTTTAGACCGATCTCCCGATTAGGGTCTTTGGCTCATAGAATCTACAATTATTGGCCAATTTGGCTGAAATTTGGCATAATGATTTGTGTTAAGGTTTTCGACATCCCTGCCGAATATAGTTCCGATCGGTCTATAACTTAATATACCCCCCTTTTAGACCGATCTCCCTATTTAGGGTCTTAGGCCCATAGAATCTACAATTATTACCCAATTTGGCTGAAATTTGGCATAATGATTTGTGTTAAGATTTTCGACATCCCTGCCGAATATAGTTTCGATCGGTCTGTATCTTAATATAGCCCCCTTTTAGACCGATCTCCCGATTTAGGGTCTTTGGCCCATAGAATCTACAATTATTGCCCAATTTGGCTGAAATTTGGCACAATGATTTGTGTTAAGATATTCGACATCCCTGCCGAATATAGTTCCGATCGGTCTGTAACTTAATATAGCCCCCTTTTAGACCGATCTTCCTATTTTAGGGTCTTAGGCCTATTGAATCTACAATTATTGCCCAATTTGGCTGAAATTTGCCACAATGATTTGTGTTAAGATCTTCGACATCCCTACCGAATTTAGTTCCGATCGGTCTGTAACTTAATTTAGCCCCCTTATAGACCGATTTCCCGATTTAGGATCTTTGGCCCATAGAATCTACAATTATTGCCCAATTTGGCTGAAATTTGGCATAAAGATTTGTGTTAAGATTTTCGACATCCCTACCGAATTTAGTTCCGATCGGTCTGTAACTTAATTTAGCCCCCTTATAGACCGATCTCCCGATTTAGGGTCTTAGGCCCATAGAATCTACATTTATTGCCCAATTTGGCTGAAATTTGGAACAATGATTTGTGTTAAGATCTTCGACATCCTTACCGAATATAGTTCCGATCGGTCTGTATCTTAATATAGCCCCCTTTTAGACCGATCTCCCGATTTAGGGTCTTAGGCCCATAGAATCTACAATTATTGGCCAATTTGGCTGAAATTTGGCATAATGATTTGTGTTAAGATCTTCGACATCCTTACCGAATATAGTTCAGATCAGTCTGTATCTTAATATAACCCCTTTTAGACCAATGTCCCGATTTAGGGTCTTAGGCTCATAGAAGCTGTATTTATTATCCGATTTGGCTGAAATTTCGCACAATGATTTGAGTAAAGATCCTCGACATCCGTGCCGAATATGGTTTAAATCGGTCTATATCTTAACATAGCCTATATGGGGGCTGGGAGTGGGATATGGGAGTGATCCTCCCCGACTATACTGCAGATCTGATCATATTTGGATATAGCTGCTATGTAAATATCGATCTCCCGATTTATGGTATTGAAGCCATATAGGGCTCGTTTTTAACCAGATTTTGCCGAAATTGTGCACATATTATAATGGCGAGTTTGGTCTAAATCGGACCATATTTCGATTACCAGATGTTATCGAAATGTTGTGGGGTATCTACAGTTCGGCCCGGTCGAAGCTTAATGCCTTTTTACTTGTTTTAATTATAAGAACTTTTCTGAAATTCCCATTGGATTTCTAAATATTCTAATTGTCTATCATCCATTTAAAACTCATTCAGCGTAGGTTGTTGTGAATGACTTCTTTATATGAAACATTTAAAAAAGATTTTGATTGTTAATTCAATTGAATTCATTTAATATTTTTTTTTTTAGTTGTTTTTGTTTACTCTGAAGTACTCAACTTATGCTAAGTATGTAGCTGATGGTATGTGCGTTTTTTTCGGCTGATTTAAGTGGGATTTATTTTTTGGTATGTGTTCGCAAAATCCATTCAGAAGTAGAAGTTACGACCATATGGTGCTTGAGTTGTTTGGACAGTTGATGGCTTACTTTTTGTCTGTGGTTTCTTTTTAACTTTGCCGTTGATTTTTATTTTCGAAAAAAAAAGAACTCAAACCAATGAAAGGGTCAAACAAAAGATGTTGAATTGGTGAATTGAAAAAAATTGATTGACATTCAGAATGAGGGGGTTCGACCACATTGTACTCAGTGTGTAATTTAGTGGAGTTAGGGTGTCATAGAAATGGAATTTGTGTGACTAAAGACGAGATTTAAATAAAATGTTGGTCAAACACAAAGTTTTTACGAAATTTCCTTTAGATGTTAAATTTTGTGTAAAAAAAAACAACAAAAATAACAAATTAAGGTTGGCAGTGTCGAACTTTGGGTACCCAACACCATGGATACATGGTGAATCAAATAAAACCCGTTCTGGGTCTTATTTGACTCAGTTGCTGAAATCGGGTAATAACAAGTAAAAGCTTGCTAAGTTCGGCCGAGCCGAATCTAATCCGTCGTACAAAATTTCATTCCAATCGGATAAGAATTGCGCCCTCTAGAGGCTCAAGAAGTCAGGACCCAAGATCGGTTTATATGACAGCTATATCAGGTTATGGACCGATTTGAACCATACTTGGCACAGTTGTTAAAAGTTATAGCGAAACATGTCGTGTAAAATCTCATTCCAATCGGATAAGAATTGCGCCCTCTAGAGGCTCAAGACTTCAAGACCCAAGATCGGTTTATATGGCAGCTATATCAGGTTATGAACCGATTTGAACCATACTTAGCACAGTTGTTGGAAGTCATAGCGAAACATGTCGTGTAAAATTTCATTCCAATCGGATAAGAATTGCGCCCTCTAGAGGCTCAAGAAGTCAAGACCCAAGATCGGTTTATATGACAGCTATATTAGGTTATGGACCGATTTGAACCATACTTGGAACAGTTGTTGGATATCATAACAAAATACGTTGTCCGAAATTTCAGCCTAATCGAATAAGAATTGCGCCCTCTAGAGGCTCAAGAAGTCAAGACCCAAGATCGGTTTATATGACAGCTATATCAGGTTAGGAACCGATTTGAACCATACTTGGCACAGTTGTTGGAAGTCATAGCGAAACACGTCGTGCAAAATTTCATTCCAATCGGATAAGAATTGCGCCCTCTAGAGGCTCAAGAAGTCAAGACCCAAGATCGGTTTGTATGGCAGCTATATCAGGTTATGAACCGAATTGAACCATACTTGGCACAGTTGTTGAAAGTCATAGCGAAACACGTCGTGCAAAATTTCATTCCAATCGGATAAGAATTGCGCCCTCTAGAGGCTCAAGAAGTCAAGACCCAAGATCGGTTTATATGGCAGCTATATCAGGTTATGAACCGATTTGAACCATACTTGGAACAGTTGTTGGATATCATAACAAAATACGTTGTCCGAAATTTCATTCCAATCGGATAAGAATTGCGCCCTCTAGAGGCTCAAGAAGTCAAGACCCCGGATCGGTTTATGTGGCAGCTATATCAGGTTATGAACCGATTTTAACCTTATTCAGCACAGTTGTTGACAGTCATAATAAAATACTTTATGCAAAATTTCAGCCTAATCGAATAAGAATTGCGCCCTCTAGAGGCTCAAGAAGTCAAGACCCAATATCGGTTTATATGACAGCTATATCAAGTTATAGACCGATTTGAACCATAATTGGCAAAGTTGTTGGAAGTGATACCAAAACATCACGTGCAAAATTTCATTCCAATCGGATAAGAATTGCGCCCTCTAGAGGCTCAAGAATCAAGACCCAAGATCGGTTTATATGGCAGCTATAGCAGGTTATGAACCGATTTGAACCTTATTCGGCACAGTTTTTGAAAGTCATTGTAAAATACTTCATGCAAAATTTCATTCCGATTGGATAAGAATTGCGCCCTCTAGAGGCTCAAGAAGTCAAGACCCAAGATCGGTTTATATGGCAGCTATAGCAGGTTATGAACCGATTTGAACCATACTTGGCACAGTTGTTGAAAGTCATAGCGAAACATGTCGTGCAAAATTTCATTCCAATCGGATAAGAATTGCGCCCTCTAGAGGTTCAAGAAGTCAAGACCCAAGATCGGTTTATATGACAGCTATATCAAAACATGGACCGATATGGCCCATTTACAATACCAACCGACCTACACTAATAAGAAGTATTTGTGCAAAATTTCAAGCGGTTTCAATTTGACAGATCGGTTTAAATGGTAGTTATAATCGAACAAGTTTCGAAGTAGATCATATTCAGTTTGGATGTGGGGGTCATAGTCCAACTAGCAGTTTAAAATTTCGGCGAAATCGGGCAATAAATGCGTTTTTTATGGGCTTAAGACCCATAATCAGCAGATTGGTCAAAAATGGTCCCACCTGCACCATTTCCGGTTCGAGCAACGGTAGGGCTAATCCAACTCACTATTCTAAATTTCAGCGAAATCGGATGATGATTGAGCCTTTTATAGGGTTAAGACCCATAATCAGCTGATTGGTCAAAAATGGTCCCACCTGCACCATTTCCGGTTCGAGCAACGGGAAGCCTAGTCCAACTCATTGTTCTAAATTTCAGCGAAATCGGATAATGATTGAGGCTTTTTATGGGCTCAAGACCCATAATCAGCAGATTGGTCAAAAATGGTCCCACCTGCACCATTCCCGGTTCGAGCAACGGGAGGCCTAATCCAAATCATTGTTCTAAATTTCAGCGAAATCGGATAATGATTGAGGCTTTTTATGTGCTCAAGACCCATAATCAGCTGATTGATCAAAAATGGTCTCACCTGCACCATTCCAGGTTCGAGCAACTGGAGGCTTAGTCCAACTCATTGTTCTAAATTTCAGCGAAATCGGATAATAATTGGGGTTGGTCTAATCCGCACCATTCCCGGTTCGAACAACGGGAGGCCTAGTCCACCTCATTGTTCTAAATTTCAGCGAAATCGGATAATAATTGAGGCTGATATAGGCTTAAGCCCTAAATCGGCAGATCGGTCTATATGACACCTATATCAAAAACCGTTTCGATCTGAACCATAACCAGTTCGGATATCAGGGACCCTATTACAACCATTTTACCCAAATGTCAGCGGCACTGGACAATAATTGCGGCTTTTATGGGCTGAAGATCCTTCATCAATAAATCGGTCTATATGACAGCTGTATCAAAATATAGTCCGATCTAGGACGTACTCGTTTCGAACAAAGATGGGTCTAGTCTTTCTCACTGTTCCAAATTTCAGAGAAATCGGGAAATAAATGCCACTTGTATGGGCTAAAGATTCGGCAAATGTGAAAATTTTGCCCATGAACCAGGCCAAACTTCTCACATATTAATGAGTGAAGTCAATGATATGGGACCTCCTTTTTATAGCCGAGTCCGAACAATGTACCGCAGTGCGACACCTCTTTGGAGAGAAGTTTTATATGGCATAGTACCTAGCAAATGTTGCCATCATTAGGAGAGGAAAACCACTTTCGAAAATTTTTTCTGATGGTCTCGCCAGGATTCGAACCCAGGCGTTCAGCGTCATGGGTGGACATGCTCATCTCTGCGCTACGGTGGCCCACTGGGCTAAAGATTCTAAATCGGCATATCGGAATATATCCTCGACGTTAGTCCAGATCGGTCAAAATTTCGATAAAGCTGCTAAGGCTACATGAAAGGTGTATTTTTCACTCTACGTGGTAAGGTAGAGGATATCCAAAATTCGGCCCGTCCGAACTTAATGCGTTTTTTAACTTGTTTTTTTTTTATCAACAGAATAGTTTCGATTTCATTTGCTAAACTAAGACTGATTTATGTCGCCTCCCGATAAACAAAAAAAGCACAACTTTGGCCACAAAGTCTTCCCCATATCGCGTTTTGGGTGCGTGTCTGCTTAAGTAATTAAGCAGACACAAGACGACCATAATTCTTCTGTCACATAATAAATTAAGGTAATAAATTTCTCAAGTTTAGCAAAAAAAAAAAGGCGAACAAATGCCAAATACGCGGTTGACTGAAAAATTGCACAACCAAGGCATAGTTTGCTGGTCTTTTCTTTTGCCCAAGACTTGACAAAATACACTCTGTACAGGAATCTTTACCAAAATAGAAATTCAGTTTTGTACCTATGGGCAAAATGCCGGCAGACGAATACATTTACAATGGCCTCAAGGGAGCAGGGGAAAGTAGGAATGATTTGGCATAGCTTCCGTCTGTAACTTCATATGCGTACTAGTGTAGCCGGTTGTAGCCCACTATTTTGCGGTTGGCCACAGTGGGCCATTTAATCTGAAAAATCATTAGGAAAAAGTACCAAATTTGGCCAAAATTGGCGAATATCTTGGTTTCTTTAGTACCTTGGGGCTCCAAATTGCATAGATTCTGAAAGAACATGGCACTTATTATATTTTCTGTAAACGAGTTTAACCCACTATTTACCAGTAGGCCACACTGGGCCATTTACTCTGACAAAAAGGGGCGTCATAAGGAAAAATGATCAAATTTTGCCAAAAATGCCCAATATCTTGGTTTCTTTAATACTTAGGGCTCCAAATTGGATATATTCAGATTGAACGTCATCCATTTTAGATTTTCTGTAAACGGTTTGAGCCCACGATTTTGCGGTTGGCCACAATGGGCCATTTACTCCGAAAAATGGGGCGTCTTAAGGAAAAATGGTCAAATTTTGCCAAAAATGCCCAATATCTTGGTTTCTTTAGTACTTAGGTCTCTAAGTTGAATAGATTCGGAAAGAGCATGGCCCCTATTATATTTTCTGTAAACGAGTTCAACCCACTATTTGCCAGTAGGCCACAGTGGGCCATTTACTCTGAAAAATGGGGCCTCATAAGGAGAAATTACCAAATTTTGCCCAAAATGGCTAATATCTTGGTTTTTTTTAGTATTTAGGGCTCCAAATTAGATAGATTCGGAAATATCATGACCCTTTTTATATTTTCTGTAAACGAGTTTAACCCACTATTTACCAGTAGGCCATAGTGGGCCATTTTCTATGAAAAATGACCCACTGTGAAGTAATTACCATATTTTGCCAAAAATGGCCAATATCTTGGTTTCTTTAATGGTTGGGGACTCCTAGTTTGATAGATTCAGTAAGAGCGTGGTCCATATTATATTTCCTGTTAACGGTTTGAGCCCACTATTTCCCAATTGGCCACATTGGGCCATTTACTCTGAAAAATGGGGCATCATAAGGAAAAATTACCAAATTTTGCCCAAAATGGCCAATATCTTGGATTCTTTAATGCTTAGGGCTCCAAGTTTGATAGTTTCAGTAAGAGTGTGGTCCATTTTAGTTTTCCTGTAAACGAGTTTAACCCATTATTTACCAGTTGGCCATTTACTCTGAAAAATGGGGCTTCATAAGGAAAAATTAACTAATTTTGCCGAAAATGGCCAATATCTTGGTTTCTTTAGTACTTAGGGCTCGAAACTGGATAGATTCGGAAAAAGCATGGCCTCTATTATATTTTCTGTAAACGGTTTGAGCCCACTATTTCCCAGTTGGCCACAGTGGGCCATTTACTCTGAAAAATCATTGGGAAAAAGTACCAAATTTTGCCAAAAATGGCCAATATCTTGGTTTCTTTAGTACTTAGGGCTCCAAATTGCATAGATTCGAAAAGAACATAGACCCTATTATATTTCTTGTAAACGAGTTTAACCCACTATTTACCAGTTGGCCACAGTGGGCCAGTTACTATGAAAAATGGGGCATAATAAGGAAAAATGACCAAATTTTGAGAAAAATGGCCAATTTCTTGGTTTCTTTAACACTAAGAGCTCCGAATTGAATATAATCAGACAGAATGTGGTCCATTTTAGATTTCCTGTAAACGAGTTCAACCCACTATTTGCCAGTTGGCCACAGTAGGACATTTACTCCGAAAAATGGGGCGACATAAGAAAAAATTACCAAATTTTGCCAAAAATGGCTAAAATCTTGGTTTCTTTAGTACTTAGGACTCCAAATTGGATAGATTCGAAAAGAGCGTGGTCCATTTTAGATTTCCTGTAAACGGTGCGAGCCCACTATTTCCCAGTTGGCCACAGTGGGCCATTTGCTCTGAAATATGGGGCGTCATAAGGAAAAATGACCAAATTTTGCCAAAAATGGCCAATATCTTCTCCAAGTTTGATAGATTCAGTAACAGCGTTGTCCATATTAGATTTCCTGTAAACGGTTCGAGCCCAATATTTCCCAGTTGGCCACAGTGGGTCATTTACTCTGAAAAATCATTGGAAAAAGTACCAAATTTTGTCAAAAATGGCCAATATTCTTTAGTACTTAGGGCTCCAAATTGCATAGATTCGAAAAGAGCATGGCCCCTATTATATTTTCTGTAAACGGTTTGAGGCCACTATTTCCCAGTGGGCCATTTACTCTGAAAAATGGGTCGTTATATAGAAAAATTACCAAATTTGGCCAAAAATGGCCAATATCTTGGTTTCTTTAATGCTTAGGGCTCCAAGTTTGATAGATTCAGTAAGGGCGTGGTCCATATTATATTTCCTGTTAACAGTTTGAGCCCACTATTTACCAGATGGCCACAGTGGGCCATTTACACTGAAAAATGAGGCGTCATAAGGAAAAATTTCCAAATTTTGACCAAAATGGCCAGTATCTTGGTTCCTTTAATGCTTAGAGCTCTAAATTGGATAGATTCAGAAAGAGCGTGGTCCATATTATATTTCCTGTAAACGGTTGTAGCCCACTATTTCCCAGTTGACCACAGTGTGCCTATTTCTTCTATTGAGTGTTGAATTAAATTCGACATCCATATCCATACCCTCCACCATATGATGGACGTATGCTAATAATGTCATCATTCCGTTTGTAGCACCTCGAAATATGCATCTAAGGCCCCAAGTGTATATATTCTTGATTGTCATGACATTTTATGTCGATCTAGCCATGTCCGTCTGTCCGTCTGTCTCTCGAAACCGCGCTATCTTTCGAAGGAGTAAAGATAGGCGCTTGAAATTTGGTACTACTTTCTATTGGTGTAGTTCGGTTGGGATTGTAAATGGGCCAAATCGGTATATGTTTTGATATAGCTGCCATATAAACCGATCTTGGATCTTGACTTCTTGAGCCACTGAGAGGGTGCAATTCTCATCCGATTTGGCTGAAATTTTGCACATGGTGTTTTGGTATCACTTCCAACAACTCTGGGACATATGATTCAAATTGGTTCATAACCCGATATAGCCGATATAAACCGATCTCCAGATTAGACTTCTTGAGCTGGAGCGCCCTCTATCAAAATTCTTGTCCGATTTGGCTGAATTTTTGCACATATCGTTGAAGAATGACTGACCAACAACTGTGCCAAGTATGGTCTCAATCAGTCCATAAACTGATATAGCTCCCATATAAACCGATCTCCCGATTAGAGATCTAGAGCTACTAGAGGTCGCAATTCTAATCCAATTTGGTTGAATTTTTTCAAAGGTCGTTTTGGTATGACTTCCAACAACTGTACCAATAACTGTTCAATACCGCCCAAATCGATTCAGATTTGGATGAAAATTGAAAATTTTTGCAAATTTTGCCCATGAACATTCCACTAAGGAACTGGGGCAAACTTCTCACATATCAATGAGTGCAGTCCGACACCTCTTTGGAGAGAAGTTTTACATGGCATAGTACCTCACAAATGTCGCCAGCATTAGGAGGGGAAAACTAGCTGTGAATTTTTTTTTCTTATGGTCTCGCCAGGATTCGAACCCAGGCGTTCAGCGTCATAGGCGGACATGCTAACCTCTGCGCTACGGTGGCCTCCCGTAGGCTCTTCAACATTTGTCTGCATTTTGTTTTTGTTTCGGTCCATTTTTGGATATAGCCGCCATATATACCAATCTCCCGTTTTAAGGTCTTGAGCCCTTAAAAGTCGCATTTATAGTCCGATTTCGCCGAAATTTGGGACATTGATATGTGTTAGAGCCTTCGACATCGTTCTTTAATTTGGCCAAGATCGGTTATAGCTGCCATATAGACCGATCTCTCGATTTAAGGCTTTGGGCCCATAAAAACGCATTTATTACCCGATGTCGTTGAAATTTGGGACAGTGAGTTGTGTTAGAGCCTTGGACATCCTTCTTTAATTTTGCCAAGATCGGTTTATAGCTGCCATATAGACCGATCTCTCGATTTAAGGCTTTGGGCCCATAAAAGCGCATTTATTACCCGATGTCGTCGAAATTTGGGACAGTGAGTTGTGTTAGACTCTTCGACATCCTTCTTCAATTTGGACCAGATCGGTCCAATTTCAGGCTTTGGGCCCTTAAAAGGCGCATTTATAATCCGATTTCGCCGAAATTTGAGTTGAGTTAGGGCCTTCAAAATTTTTTGCAATTTGGCTCACATCGGTCTAGATTTGGATATAGCTGTCCTATAGACCGATCTCTCGATTTAAGGCTTTGGGCCCATTTAAGGCGCAGATCGGTCCATATATACCATTCTCCCGATTTATGAAATTCGACATCCATATCGAGTATGGTCCAGATCGGAAAATTTCTTAATATTTCCCCCCCATATAGACCTGTCTGCCGATTTTAGGTTTAAGGCCCATAGAACCGGTTTCATTACCCGATTTGACTAAAAATTTGGCACAGCGAGCTGGGTTAGGTCTTTCGTCGTCGTCCGTGCGGAGTATGGTTTAGATTGGACTTTATTTGAATATAGCTAACATATATACCGATCGGCCTTTTGAGGGTCTTGGGCCCTTAACAGCGGTATTTGTTTTCTGATTGAAAATTGACACAGCAAGTGACGTTTAGATGCCTGACATATGTGTCAAGTATGGTCCTGATCGGCCAATATTTGGATAAAGCTCCCATATATACCGATCCCACAATTTCAGGTTTTGGGCACATAGAAACGGCATTTATTAACCGATTTCATTGCAATTTGGCGCCATATTTTGCCTTAGAACCCTTCACATCCATATCGAGTATGGTCCAGATCGGAATATTTCTTGATATGTTCCCCATAAAGGCCCATCTCCCGATTTAAGGTATATGGCCTAAAGACCTTACCTCATTTCGCTGAAATTGGCTACTCTGAGCGGTGTTAGGCTCTTCGTCGTTGGTGCGAAGTATGGTTCAGATTGGACTATATTTGGATATGAAAAATCCGCAATTACTTTTTGGGCAACCCAATAGCTGCCCTATATACCCATCTCCCAATCTGGGGTCTTGTGTCCATAGAGGCTGCATTTATTACACGATTTCGTTGAAATTTAGCACAGTGAGTTGGCTTAGGGCCCTCGGCAGCCGTACCGAATTTGGCCCAGATCGGACAATATCTTGATATAGGTCCCATGTAAACCTATCTCCTGATTTAAGGTGAAAGGCCCATGGAAGTCGTACTCATTACCGGATTTCGCTGAAATTTGGCACTGTAAGCCATGTTAGACCATATTTGTTCCACCAAGGAACAGGGGCAAACTTCGCACATATCAATGAGTGCTGTCCGATTCAGGTTTAAGCTCTATGATAAGGGGCTACTCTTCTTATAGCCATGTCCGAACGGCGTGCGACCTTTTTTGGGGAGAAGTTTTTATATGGCTGCCATACCAAATGGTACAGTACCAGTCACATATGCCACCAGCATTAGGAGGGGATAACCACCGCAGAAAATTTTTTCTGATGTGCTGGCCAGGATTCGAATCCGGGCTTCGAGTGTCATAGGTGGACATGCCAACCTCTGGGCTATATATTGGGTTGCCCAAAAAGTAATTGCGGATTTTTCATATAGTCGGCGTTGACAAATTTTTTCACAGCTTGTGACTCTGTACTTGCTTTCTTTTTTCTGTCAGTTATCAGCTGTTACTTTTAGCTTGCTTTAGAAAAAAAGTGTAAAAAAAGTATATTTGATTAAAGTTCATTCTAAGTTTTATTAAAAATGCATTTACTTTCTTTTAAAAAATCCGCAATTACTTTTTGGGCAGCCCAATATATTTGGATATAGCAGACCTATATACCGATCTCCCGTTTGAAGTTCCATAAGAGCGGTATTTACTGCCTGATTTTGGTGAAATTTTGTACAGCCTGTTGTATCCCTACACATCTTTCGCAAAAATGGTATTGATCGGATTATATTGGCATGTAGTTGTCATATACACCGATCTCCCGATTTATGGTCTTTCACCCATATATGGCTTATTTTTACCCGATATTGCTGAGTTTTGAAACAGTGAACTGGATTAGAACCTCGATGTCCTTGCTGGGTTTGGCATAGATAGGACTGTGTTGTAGCAGTTTATTGTGTTCTATCCTTCGTCTGCTTGATTCTGTTGAGTGTCCAGATCCAGGAACTCTGCGACTAAGATGGGGTGTGTCCAGAGGGATCTAGGTCTGAGTCGAGTGGGTCTGGCTGGGCAGTTAAGCAGGTGAGGTGTGTTTCCTGGTTACAATCGGGATATACATCTTGCATGTCGGCATCAATCCTTGCCTTGTAGGAGTTAGGCGGCTGCAACTGCCAGAACCACTTTGGTGTGTGGAGGGAGGTCAATTTCTTTGGACTATATTTCGATATGGCTGCTATGAGAATTTTTGTGAATCTTGGTTAGTAGCTATCCGATGTAATGGTTTCCCAAGAATCAGCCCGGCCAAACTCAGATTATTTTTGATTGTTTTTTTCTTGCTCTATTGATTCAAAGTAAATATTTGTTTTTTTTGGATGCCTTCCATACATGCAAAAAAGCTCTCTAAATCCTCTTTTGATGCAAATCTATTCTTCTCCCTGGCATTGTTACTTTTTGATGATGGTTTTAGCATTTGTTTTTTGCTCCTCTTATGCGTTTAAGCATATTGTTCCTCAAAGGGGGAGCGGCGCTAAGGTACCTGCTTTATGGGAGATTTTTTTTTTTTTTTTGGTGTGCTCCCATATTGCTAGGCGACACGCATCAGCATGGCGACAATAATATGTCGCCAAATATTCATCTGGGTATGTTGGCAGCTGCCTTTTGTGTCATGCGATTTTTTTTTCTTCGCTGCATCAAGTAAATAATCTGCTTAATGGTCATGGATACACTAACAGCAGAGATTATATACAAAATTCTTACAAATACAAAAAAACAAACAAAAATATTAAACATGAGCCAAAGTAAGCTCCAATAATCTTTATGTCGAATGTAGCAAAATTAAGCAATAAATACTACGCTAATACTGTAGTACAGGGAGAAGGGATTGAATCCTTGAACGATGAGGGTAGCTTTAGCATCATCTCAGTTAATTTGTTTGTTAAAGTAGCCATGTCCGCCTGGTTGCTGGTTTGTTTACCTGTCGGCTTGTCTGTCCAGCTTAAAATAACCTCCAAAGTTGATAACACCATGTCCATCTCCTTGTCCATCCGTCTGTTTGTGAGTCCATCCACACATCTCTCTGTCCTGTTGTTTGTCTATCTGACCGATGAAATTTATGGAGTCATGTCTTCTGTCTATTCGTTTATCTGTCTGTGTGTATGTCCGTCTGTTCGGCTTAGAATCTCTTAAGTTGATATAACCATGTCCGTCTCCCCATCCATCCATCAGTCTGTCTGTGTGCCTGTCCAGCTGTTTGTCTGCTGACCGATATAACCATGTCCGTCTCCCCATCCATGCATCAGTCTGTCTGTGTGCCTGTCCAGCTGTTTGTCTGCTGACCAATTGGTTTGGAATCACTATTGAAATTGAAGGAGCCATGTCTTCTGTCCATCTGTTTATCTGTCGTTTTGTCTATATGTCCATCCTTCCGTCCGGCTCAGAATCACTTCCTAAGTTGATGTTCGTCTACTTGTTCATCCATCTGTCTGTCCAGCTGTTTTCTGTCTGACCGATTGGCTCAGCTGTAAAATTCATAAAGCCATGTCCTCTGTCCATCTGTCGGTTCGTCTATCTGTCTGTTTGTCTATCTGTCTGTCCGTCTGTCCGGTTTTGAATCACTACCTAAGTTAACATAACCATGTTCGTCTGTCTGTATGTCCATCCGTCTGCCTGTCCCGGTGTCGATCTCTCTGACCGACCACTTTCTAAACCAAGATTTGACTTTTTGAGCCCTTACAAGCCACAATTTTTGTACTATTTGGCTTAAATTTTTAATATAGTGTTTTGTTATGACTTTCAACAACTGTGTAAAATACGATCCAAATCGGTCTATAACCTGTTATAGCTCCCATATAAACCGAGCCTCTGGAAGCCACAACGCTTTTACTTGTTATATTGGGTTGCCCAATAAGTAATTGCGGATTTTTCATATAGTCGGCGTTGACAAATTTTTTCCCAGCTTGTGACTCTGTAATTGCATTCTTTCTTCTGTCAGTTATCAGCTGTGACTTTTAGCTTGCTTTAGAAAAAAAGTATATTTGATTAAAGTTCATTCTAAGTTTTATTAAAAATGCATTTACTTTCTTTAAAAAAAAACGCAATTACTTTTTGGGCAACTCAATATATAAGATTTCCAGACTTCCTTTCAATCTCATAACCTTTCCTATTTTGTTGGCTACACATATTTATTTTCGCCTTCATTTCGTTTCTTTTAACTTTCCTTATAGCTCTTTAATTGTGGTTTTTTTGTTTTTGTTACACTATGCTATGTGTGATGATGAGTCATAAATGTTTATGACCAACGATGCCATTTTTCGCCGAAAAACACCGGCCACACACCATGACATATGGCGGCCAAAAGAAGCGGCAAAAAGTCCGTTCGTTTATAATTATAATTGAGTTGTCAATAGAAATAATTGCATCTCGAATCAGATGTGCCAGGGAAATTCTATTGCATATTGTGAACAAAAATACAAATTGCATTCGTAATGCCATGTTGGGTATGGCTGGGTGAGAATATGAAATCACAATGTATGCACGGCAAGGCAGTTTTATCACAAGATGCAATCTTAAAAGTCAACCAGAATTAGATGGGCCACAAATAGGTAAAAATTAGGCAAGCAAGCGATTAATGGCCACAATAAGGGCGGTATGGGAATGAGTAGAGCGTTTTAATGAAACTTATGGATGGACGAAAGAGAGCGAATTATTGGCAATTTATGCCTTCTACTTCTCCTAGTAAAATTTACCCATGAACATTCTAATAAGGAACTGGGGTAAACTCCTCACAACTCAATGAGTGATGTTCGATTCAATTTTTAAGCTCAATGATAAGGGACCTCCTTTTTGTAGACGACTCGGAACGGCGTGCCGCAGAGCGACAGCTCTTTGGAGAGAAGTTTTTGCATGGCAAAGTACCTCACAAATGTCGCCAGCATTAGGAGGGGATAATCACCGCTGAAAAAGTTTTCTGATATTTCTGCCAGGATTCGCACCCAGGCGGGCAGCGTCATAGGCGGACATGTTAACCTTTGCGCTACGGTGGCCCTCACTTCTCCTAGTACCACAACACAATGAGTGCTGTCCGATTCAATTTTTAAGCTCAATGATAAGGGACGAACGGCGTGCCGCAGAGTGACACCTCTTTGGGGAGAAGTTTTTTACATGGCAAAGTACCTCACAAATGTCGCCAGCATTAGGAGGGGATAATCACCGTTTAAAAATTTTTCTGATATTCCTGCAGGATTCGCACCCAGGTGTTCAGCGTCATAGGCGGATATGCTAACCTTTGCGCTACGGTGGCCCTCACTTCTCCTAGTACCACAACACAATGAGTGCTGTCCGATTCAATTTTTAAGCTCAATGATAAGGCACCTCCTTTTTGTAGACGAATCCGAACGGCGTGCCGCAGAGCGACACCTCTTTGGGGAGAAGTTTTTACATGGCAAAGTTCCTCACAAATGTCGCCAGCATTAGAAGGGGATAACCACCGCCGAAAAATTTTCTGATGTTCCTGCCAGGATTCGAACCCAGGCGTTCAGCGTCATAGGCGGACATGTTAACCTTTGCGCTACGGTCGCCTCCACTTCTCCTAGTACCACAACACAATGAGTGCTGTCCAATTCAATTTTTAAGCTCAATGTTAAGGGACCTCCTTTTTGTAGACGAATCCGAATGGCGTGCCGCAGAGCGACACCTCTTTGGGGAGAAGTTTTTACATGGCAAAGTACCTCACAAATGTCGCCAGCATTAGGAGGGGATAATCACCGCTGAAAAATTTTTCTGATATTTCTGCCAGGATTCGAACCCAGGAGGGCAGCGTCATAGGCGGACATGCTAATCTTTGCGCTATGGTGGCCATAGTAATTTTAAAGGAGAGGATTCACAACTTAGAATAAAATGGTGTTCTACAGACGGATGGACAGACGGACCGACATATAGAAGGATGGACGAACAGAAGGACAGACGGACATATGTACGAACACGAATAGACAGTCAGATGGACATTGTTACCTTAATTTAGAAGAGGCGAAAGGTAAGTAGATGGACGGAGAAACATATGTTGCAGTTGGACGGACAGACTAACGAACAGATAAACGGATAGCCAAACGAACAGACGTATGGACAGCCAGATGGTGTTGGCAACATCACCTTAAGAATTGATTCTAATCCGGGCAGACAGAGGTCGAACAGACAGACAGCTGGCCAGGCAGTCAGACAGATCGAAGGACAGACGGTTGGTAGACTTGTTGAAAGGCAGATATACAATATGTTACACACGGACGGACAGAGGAAAGAATAGACAAACGGAGAGTCAAACAAACAGACAGACGTATGCACAGCCAAATTAAATTGTCAACATCAACTTAGGAAGTGATTCTAATCCGGACGAACAGACACACAGCTGGACAGACAGTCAGAAAGGTGAAAGGACAGAAGGATGATAGACTGGTAGAAAGGCACACAAACGAACGGAAAGACATATGTTACAGACGGACGGACAGATGAACGAACAGACGTATGGACAGCCAGATGGACTTGACAACATCACCTTAGGAATTGATTCTAATCCGGGCGAACAGACACACAGCTGGACAGGCAGTCAGACAGATGGAAGGACAGACGGATGGACAGGGAGACAAACATGGTTACGTCAACTTGGGAAGTAATTCTAAGCCGTAAAGACAGACGGACAGACATACAGACAAACCTAAAGGGAGACAAACCTAGTCTACCTAAAGGTAGACAAATAATCACTACAAAGAGATTCTGAACCAATCGGTCAGGGAAGTCGACAGCTGGACAGGCAGACGGATGGACATATAGACAGATGAACATGATTGCCTTAACTTAGGAAGTGATTTTAAACCGGACAGACAGCCATACAATCAAACCGACAGATAGACAAGCAAACAGATAGACAGACGACATGGCTCTATGAATTATACAACTAATTCTAAACCAATCGGCCAGACAGAAAACAGCTGGACAGACAGACGGTGTTGGACACACAAACAGACGGATGAATAAGCAGACGAACATGGTTACATCAACTTAGGGAGTGATTCTAAGCCGGACAGAGAGACATACATTCAAACCGACAGACAGACAAACCGAAAGAAAGACACACAAACGGTTGGACAGATGACAGAGCTCCATCAATTTACAATGTGATTTTAAGCTGTACAGACAGTAGGCCAGACATACAGATAAACCTAAAGTTAGACAAAGGGACAGATAGACAGTTGGACAGACGATATAGCTCCATCAATTTACAAAGTGATTCTAAACCAATCGGTCAGAGAAGTCGATAGCTGGACAGGCAGACGGATAGACATATATACAGATGAACATGGCTACCTTGACTTAGAAAGTGATTCTAAACCAGACAGACAGACATACAATCAAACCGACAGATAGACAAGCAAACAGATAGACAGACGACATGGCTCTATGAATTATACAACTAATTCTAAACCAATCGGCCAGACAGAAAACAGCTGGACAGACAGACGGTGTTGGACACACAAACAGACGGATGAATAAGCAGACAAACATGGTTACGTCAACTTAGAAAGTGTTTCTAATCCGGACAGACGGAGAGACATAAAGAGAAACCGACAGATGGACAGACGACATTGCTCCATGAATTTAACAAGTGATACTAAACTAATCGGTCAGACAGAAAACACCTGGACAGACAGACGGTTGGACACACAAACAGACGGAAGAACAGGCAGACGAACAGGGTTACGTCAATTTAGGAAGTGATTCTATAGACAAATGGAAAGACGATATGGCTCCTAAATTCAATTGATTCTAAGCCTATCGGCCAGCCAGAAAACAGCTGGACAGACATACAGACAAACCGAAAGATAGACAAACCGAAAGACAGACAGATAAACAGTTGGACAGACGACATGACTCCATCAATTAACAAAGTGATTCCAAACCAATCGGTTAGTGAGATCGACAGCTGCTTAGGCAGACGGATGGACATTTAGAAGATGAACATGGTTACCTTCGCGTGGGAAGTGATTCTTAACCGGACAGAGGAATGTACATACAGTAAAAACCGACAGATAGACAAAACGGCAGATGGACAGATGATATGGTTCCATGAATGTAACAACTGATTCTGAACCAATCGGTCAGAGTAAAAACAGCTCGACAGACAGACGGTTGGACACACAGAGAGACGGATGAATAGGCAGACGAACACTTTTACATCAAATTAGAAAATGATTCTAAGCCGGACAGACATACAGACAACCCGACAGATAGACAAACCCAAAGAGAGACAAACCGAAAGACAGACAGATAAACGATTGGACTGATGACATAGCACCATCAATTTACAAAGTGACTTAAAACCGTACAGACAGAAGGACAGACATACAGGCAAACCGAAACATAGACAAACAGACAGATAAACGGTTGAACAGACGACATAGCTTCATCAATTTACAAAGTGATTCTAAACCACTTTGTAAACCAAGATAGGTTTATATGGGAGCTACATCAGGTTATAGACCGATTTGGACCGTACCTAACAAAGTTGTTGGAAGTCATAACAGAATACTAGGTGCAAAATTGCAGTCAGATGGGACAAAAATTTTAGCTTCCAGGGGCTTAAGAAGTCAAATCAGGACTTCGGTTTATAAGGGAGCTGTATCAGGTTATATACAGATTTGGACCGTGCTTGGCACAGTTGTTGGAACTCATAAAAGAACATTACATGAAAATTTTCAGCCAAATCGGACAAAAATTGCGGCTTCCAGGGGCTCAAGTGGTCAAATCGGGAGATCGGTTTATATGGCAGCTATATCAGGTTATAGACCGATTTGGACCGTACTAAGCACAAGTGTTGAAAGTCACCACATGCAAAATTTCAGTCGGATCGGACAAAAGTTGTTGCTTCCAGGGGCTCAAGAAGTCAAATCTGGAGATCGGTTTATATGGGAGCTATATCGAAATCTGAACCGATATGGCCCATTAGCAATCCTCAATGATCTAGCTAGCTTTACCAGTTCGACCTCTATCGTGATTTCAAAAGACGAATGGACGGACATGGCTATTTCGAGGTGTTACAAACGGAATGACTAGATTAGTATACTCCCATACTATGGTAGTATAAAAATGAATTGGTTTGTTCCGTATAGACTCAAAAACAGCTGAACCGATTACCCTGGAACTTTCACAGATTGTGTAGGTTGGTCTGGAGAAGTAAAAGTGTACCGCCCTGGACAATATGGAACTCATATGAAAAGTATTCAGGAGTAGAGTACGAATTTCGTATAAAAAATTGGGTCCAAGTAAATGGGGGGCCGCCCCAAACTCCAATACACCCCGAAATATGTTTATTGGACGAGCATGACAATATGGGCTCAAATGAAAGGTATTCGGGATTAGATTTCGAATATAGTCAGGAAGAAGGAAAAGGCTTTATAATTTGTTGATATCGGGAGGGAGGTGGACTCTTCCCTGTTTCCCCAAAAACACCACCCAAAATCAAGGTTGAAGAGAAGTTGGGAATAAGGCACTTAAAGTTGGGTCCAAGGAAACCGGGAGCCACTCCAACCCCAATAGTTCCCCAGTGGATGTACATATCAACATGGGACTCCAATGAAAGGTATTCGGGAGAATATTACGAATATGACATAAAAAATTATGTCTAAGAATTTGAGGGTCGCCCCACGCCCAATTGGGAGTTTTACACCGATCACAGCTTATAAGACTCAAATGAAAGGTATTTGGGAGTTGATTACAAATATGACATTAAACTTTGTGTCCAAGAATCTAGTTGGCGCTTTACCTCCAAAAATCGCCTCCAATAGATTATTTGACCAATAAAATCATTGGGGGATCAAATAATAGAGATTTTTGCATAGAGTGCGTCATTCAAATACTAAACACTCCAGTGGCGGCTGGAGTGTGGCGCACAACCCTCATATAAACACCCTCCACCAATCGGCTGTATACACCACTCATGACAATTTGAGGTTAAATTCAAGGTATAGGGTTGTGGTCTGCGAGTCTGATATCTAAATTCTGCTTATATATCTAGCGAACCACCTCACCCCAAAACAGTCGATCAATCATTATGACCTAATAGGACATTAAAAAGAGACAACCACCACATGATGATCAATGTTATAGGCGTTAAGCCACTCCAAGCGTGTAGTAGCACTAACATTTAAGTTAGCGCCATCTACTGTCTGTTTTCAAATGGATTCAATTGAAAACAGCCGGTAAATGGCGCTAATATGGAGTTGCCAACATGAACAGAAAGAGGGCAGAGTGGTCAAAATTGATAAATGGCGCTAATATGGAGATGCCAACATGAACAGAAAGAGAGCAGAGTGGTCAAAATTGATCGAACAGCATTTATCTTCGTTATGACTTCTTTGCGGTTGTTTGCGGTATTATTTTTTAACTTTCCCACTCTAAGACGGTGCTTAGCAATAATTTTCCAAAAACGCCAGATTTCGGAGATGGGTGGTGGGATTTAAGCGAAATTTTGAGTGCTCTCTTAGAGTAACCTAAAAACAAAATTTCGGCCCCACCTCCAAACCTACCAAATATATATATATATATATAGACCACGACAATATGGGACTCAAATGAAAGGTATTTAAGATAAGAAAATGTATCTGATATCCAATTGTCGGAACGAGTGTTTGCTTCCTAAATCGAGCATATTTATGGGACTCAAATGAAAGGTATTTTCAAGTAGAATACGAATCTGATATCCAAATGTGAGACCAAGTTTCTGGGGGTCCACGACTTCCCCAAAACACCACCCAAACAGGACTTATTTACTGATCATTGCAAAATGGGGCTCAATTTCGGTATTTGAGTGAAGAATACGAATCTGATATCCAAATGTGGGATCAAGTGTTTGGGGGGAGCGCCCCTCCCCAAAGAGGACAAATGTACGGCCATAGCAATATGGGGCTCAAATGAAAGGTCTTTGGGAGTAAAGCATGAATTTGATATCAATATTCGGGAAAAGTGTCTGTGGGGCCACCCAAGCCCCATAACACCACCTAAATTGGAAATATTTTCTGACCATTGCTATATGGGGCTCAAAAAAGAGGTACTTTAGAGTAGAATTCGAAGCTGATATATATTTTCAGAGAAAGTCACTGAATGGGCGCCCCATCCCCCAAACCGGACATGTTTTCCGACTATGCAAATATGGGCCGCAAATGAAAGGTATTTTGGAGTAGACCACGAATCTGATATCAACATTCGGGACCAACTGTCTGGGGGAAGTCCCATCCCCATAATAACCCCCAAATAGGACGTATTTGCTCAGCATGACAATTTGGGTCTTGAAGAGTGTGAAGCTCGATATTGGTGGTTTCTAGGGACTATACCCCAAACCCAAACCGGATATATTTGCTGACTTTCGCAATAATGGGTGTAAATGAAATGTATTTGAGATTAGAAAACGAGTTTGATATCCACTTTTAAGGTCAATGGTATTATGGGGTTCAGAAAAATGATATACGAGAGTAGAGCACGATGCAAGATATATTGGGTTGGCCAAAAAGTAATTGCGGATTTTTCATATAGTCGGCGTTGACAAATTTTTTCACAGCTTGTGACTCTGTAATTGCATTCTTTCTTCTGTCAGTTATCAGCTGTTACTTTTAGCTTGCTTTAGTGTAAGTTTAGTGTAAAAAAAGTATACTTGATTAAAGTTCATTCTAAGTTTTATTAAAAATGCATTTACTTTCTTTTAAAAAAATCCGCAATTACTTTTTGGGCAACCCAATATTTTCAGGGCTAAGTGTTTGGGGATTATCCCACTCCACAAAACACCACTAAAATGGGTATATTTACCGACCGCGTCAATGTGGGGCTCAAATGAAAGGTATTTGGGGAGTAGAGCTCGAAATTGATGCCCACTTTTGGAATCAATTTTCTGATAGTCTACCTCTTCCCCAAAACACCCCTGAAACAGCAATTAATTACTGACCATCACAATATGGGGCTCAAATAAAGACATTTGGGAGTAGAATACGAATCTGATATTCAAATGTGGGACCAAGTATTTGGGGCACCGCCACTTCCCAAAAACACCCTGCCAAAGAGTATACATTTACCGACCATGGTAATATGTGGCTCAAATGAAAGTTATTTGAGATTAGAAAACGAATTTGATAACCAATTTTGGGGCCATGTGTTTGGGGGATGCCTCATTTCATAAACTCCCCTTAAATCAAAGGCTATACGGGGTTTAAATTAATGACATTTGAGAGAAGAGCACAATGCTGATATTTTTTTTAGAGCCAAGTGTCAGGGAGGACCACCTCACCCCTGAAAACATCCTTAAATCGGACATCATGAGAATATCGGGCTCAAGTAAAGTCTTTTAAGAATGGAGTGCAAACATTCAAACATAAATGACCCTTAACCCTCCAAGTGAATACCATGCTACTATTTTCGTAGCATGGTATTCACTGAAAGCTCTTTAATTGTCGAAAAAAAAATATATAAAGGATAATTTTGTTCCACATAAAGTAAAAGAAGGCTAAGAAAAGATGGAGCGGATCTGGTTCAGTTAGTTTTCTCTAAAGGCAAAATATTCATAAAATTTTCTCCATAAGATTTGCTCTGAAGAAAAAATTTTTATGATTTTGTTTCTGAAAGCAACATTTCCGGGGAATTTTCTTTTTGGTGATATTGTTTTCCTTTTTTTTTTTGGAAATTTGTTAATAATTGTTCTTCTTCTCCTTTTATTTACAGGTATGTCAACTTTCGTTTCTTAAAACACGTGGGTGATTTAAACTAAAATAGTCTTAACCTACAACATCCAAGGGTGTGGTTGTCTTTGTTCTATGTAAGTAATGTTTCACATATGGTTAATAAAATTTCGAATGCTTCAAGGGAGGGAGTGGATTCAAGGTCACAAATTGGGCTTTTCCTTTCATATTATCTTGAAGGTTTTAATTTAATAAAAGTTTTAACTTGAATATTTTGCGAAAATATCCTTTAAAGTCATAAAACATTTTACTTAAAACATGCTCCTCTACTTTAGCCACTCCTTAAAGATGTTACCCTTATTCATCGCTTCAAATGTTGTATACCATTTTTATTTCTCAAGTATTAAGATATCAAAGTTGGCAACATTTTTAAAGGCATTACTTTAATAAAATATCGCCCATCTTACTGCCAGCCACCCAAGCAAGACTTCTACCCAAATCATCTTTTCGAAATTCGAGTGTAGAGATGAAAGACCTAATTTTTGTGCATAGTCATGTCTGACACTAATGCCAAACACGCGCGCCAAGCCGCCGACAAACACAAACCAAAAATTCACAAATATATATACGCACGCACACACTTTAATCATAAACACACAGACATACAGTCTCGCAATCTCCTTATACAGCCACTATGCAATATTCATCATTACATTTGAAGCTGGCACTCACTCATTCCTGTAGACTCATTTTGCCACCCAACCACCCACACTCGGTAACGATTCAATCCAGACATTCACTTGTACTCTACGAAAATTGTCGACAGCACAGCTATGGCAGCAACAACATGTATGTTGACTCTCCTAGTGCTTAAGGGAAGGGAGAGAGATACTCCCCCACACAGAATTCAGAATCAGAGGAGAGTTGCAGAGAGATAGAGAGAGATGAAGAGAGACAGAGAGAGAGTGTGTTTGAGGGCGATTGCAAGAACAGCTGTTGTCAGTTGATGTAGCCAAATGGGTTCAATGGTTGCGTGTAGGGAGGTAGGGTGGAGGTAGAGAAAACAACGACAACAACAAATACAAATATTTACCTTCCCCTTAAGGCAACGAAGAAGCAGATGATGAAGAAGAAGAAGAAGAGTAGGAGTACATGCGGACATTTACACGCACTCACTTGCACCCTAAGCTGGTTTTTTGGGATACACACACCATTTTGGTTTTTTTTTTGCTATGGGTGAGAGACCAATCTACAGCTGCGACTGTGGCTCTTTCTTGCCATTCTTTGTATTTGTTTACCCGGCTTGAAGCTGACAACAACACACACACACACACAAGTACTTGTCATCTCTAGAGAAATCATTACTCCTACGTACCCACGTATACGCACTGACTACAATTATGCGTGAGTGTATGAGAATGTATGGGTAAGTGTTTGGCTTTGTTCAAGCAACAGCGCTGCCTGTGACAAAAGTTAAAAAATGGAAAACTTGAAGAAAAGAGCAAAAATCCTTTAAAGCCGTATATATTGAGGCCTACGAAAGAAGTAAAAAAAAGTTATTATAAGGGAACTTGGTGAACACATACATGACTGGGTCTTGCCCAATATGCAGAAAATTTTATTAAAATTTTGTAAAGGAAATTTATGAAAATTTTGTATTTAGAGAAAATTTTACTGAAATTTTATTTGTAGGAAAAATTGCCTTGAGACTCGGAATTAAGAGAACATTTCACCGAAAGTGGTCAAGGTATAAATCCATGCAAGACAGAAGTAGTTCTTTTCAGCAGGAGATACAAGTTGCCTACTGTGGAACCTGTCTCCTTGGGAGGAGAGAATGATACACCTGGTAAAAGAAGTTACATAGACTTCTTTACGGATGGTTTCAAACTATACGACCAGGTGGGCTTTGGGCTGTACTCTAAAAATCTAGAGCTGGTTATATCGAAAAGGTCTGTAGTGTGTATCAAGTGGAGATACTTGCAATTAAGGAAGTGATGGAATGGCTAAGATATGATGTCATTACGACGATTGGCATAAATATCTTCTCAGATAGGAAGGCAGCCATTAAATCCCTGAAGAACGTATTTCTGAACACAAAAACCGCTCTCAACTGTCGCGGATCTCTCTACGGAATGGCTGGACAGTTCAAAATTCACCTGGTCTGAGTGCTTTGTCACAAAGATATCCCTGGTCACAAAGATATCCCGACGCCAAACATACGTTCTTTGACTGCAGTCACTAGGCTGGGCGACGCAAGGAACTAGAGACGCTGATTTGCGACTTTTCACCATTTCACAACATAGTGCAGAAGATGCTCGAAAATTAGAGGAATTGATATGCAGTCACCAGATAGATTAGATTTAGGTTAGGTTTAGATAAGGTATTTTATGAAGTACATATGTACATCGAATGGGTAAGGGCACATCTTACATCCTGCGTGTACGTAGCCAAAGAAGTCGAAGACGACGCCAAACATACGTTCTTTGATTGCAGTCACTAGCCTGGGCGACGCAGGGAACTAGATACACTGATTTGCGACCTTTCATCACTTCACAACATAGTGCAGAAGATGCTCGAAAATTAGAGGAATTGATATGCAGTGACCAGATAGTTTAGGTTAGGTTAGGTTAAGGTTGGGTTTAGGTTTGATTTAGGTTTAGGTTAAGTGTAGGTTAAGTTTAGGTTAGGTTTAGGTAAGTTTTAGGTTGGGTTTAGTTTAAGGTTAGGTTTAGGTTACGCCTAGGTTAGGTTTTGGTTAGGTTTAGGTTAGGTTTATCGTAGGTTTAGTTTAGGCTTAGGTTAGGTTTAAATTAGGTTTATGTTAGGTTTACTTTAGGTTAGGTTAAGGTTAGGTTTTGGTTAGGTTAGGTTTAGGCTTAGGTTAGGTTTAGGTTAGGTTTAGGTTAGGCTTAAATTAGGTTTAGGTTAGGTTTACTTTAGGTTAGGTTAAGGTTAGGTTTTGGTTAGGTTTAAGTTACGTCCAGGTTGGGTTTAGGTAGGGATTAGGCTTAGCTTTAGGTTTAGGTCTTGGTTTCGGTTTAGGCTAGGTTTAGGTTAGGTATTTTATGAAGTACCTACATCGAATGGCTAAGTGCACATCTTACACCTGCTTTCCCAACAAAGTGTAGAAGATGCTCGAAAATTGGAATGCAGTCACCAGATATATTAGGTTTAGGTTCAGGTTAGGTTTTGGCAAGGTTAGGTTTAATTTAAGGTTAGGTTTAGGTTAGGATAGGGTTTGTATTACGTTAGGTTAATGTTTAAATCTAGGTTTAGGTTAGGTTCAGGTTAGCTTCATATTTAGCTTAGGTTTCGGTTAGGTTTGGTTGAGGTTTAGGTTAGGTTACGTTTAGGTTAGGTTGAGGTTTAGGTTAGGTTAGTTTTGGGTTAGGTTTAGGTTAGGTTAGGTTAGGATAGGTTAAGACTTAAGTTAGGTTAGGTTAGGGTTTGGTTAGGTTTAGGTTGGGACTATGTTTAGGTTTAGGTTAAGGATTAGGTTAGGTTTAGTATAGGTTTAGGTTAGATTTAGGTTAATTAAGGTTAGATGTAGGTAAGGTTAAGGTTAGATTTAGGTTAGGTTAAGGTTAGTTTTAGGCTAGGTTAAGTTAGGTTAGGTTTAGGTTAGGTTATGTTTACGGTTAGGTTTAAGTAGGGCTAAATTTAGGTTTGGGTTAGGTTTTGGTAAGGTTCAGGTTAAGATTAAGTGGCAGTCTGCCATCAGACTCAATTAGACGTTTTCATCCAATGTGATACCACAGGAACAGAAGAAGGAAGATGCCTTCTAGTTCCTACCATTGAACAATCCAGATCGCTTTAAAAAGCTCAACAACTTTTGAACATTCACATCCGCTAAATATGACAAGTTCTCAAAGAAATGAGAACCTTAAGTGGAACTCCTTCTGACTGCCAGTGCGGGACACACACAGAAGTTGTTCTATAGTTTCTTCTTCTTCAATGTCCTCACAGCTTCTGGCAACCTTCAGTCTGTCAGCATGTTTTTCGGCATGTTAGCCAGTGACCTGTCATATTGAACACAATGACTGAGACGCCTGTCCTAGCCAGTGACGGCAAAGCGGTTGACCTCTTCAAGTCTAGATTAGGCCACATTGTTTTGGAATGCTCACAGCCCCCTCTTTGTGACCATCTAACATGCGTTGGACTTCAAGCCTGATACGTTGAACAGATACTGCGTAGGAAAAAGATCGACCTCGACGCAATGACATTGGGGACAAAGCGGAGGTCTGCACGCAGATATTATGTGGAGGGGGTTCACCTCGAAGTAATGCGAAAGTAGTTCTGATGTGGAATCTGTACCCTGAGGGGATATTGGGTGGGTTTTTAACCGATACGAACTCTGAGAAAAAATATTCCAAAGTAGCTGCGGATCGAAGTTCGACAAAACTAGTTGATAAAGAGAAAAGTTAGCCCGGATGAATTAGTTTTTGCTTGACCGTAACCGAGGAGTGTATTTGGCGAATTTCGAAAAGTTTTAATTTACTAAAGAGTCCTTCATTCACAAAAGGATTCGTACATATTAATAATTCTCGAAGAGTTATATTTATTTTTTTATAATTGTGTTGTAATCTTCAAACATTATTAAATTCCCAGTACAAAGAAATTTTTAAATCATTTTTGTTTAGATTTTCAAAGCATATCAGATAAATATTAACTACGCAAAAATATCCTTTTTTCTCTCAAAAGTCAAATACAGTTCTAATAAGTAGACACACCAATACATGCATACTCATACATTGTATTCGTAGCCGCAGTAAAGATCTTTCACCTTTGTGCCTAGAATATCCTTTATATGAATTTTCCCGCAAGCCCATTTGTTGACCTCGTTCAGTTCGCAGTAACGCACATAGTGTAGAGGTACTTGTTTCATGTATATGCATGTCTATGTGTATGTGTCATAACGAGTGTCTTCCTCTTTCTGTAGAACATTGAGGACAGTAATGATAACGACATCCCCATTGACAAGCGACTAGCGAACTATGGCGATGACGATGGCTGACGATTACCAATGTAGCTGAGTTGTGTTCATAAAAGTAAAGGCTGGGGCAAGACAAAAAGTGCGGTATTAAAACCCTTAGCCGCGGGGCAAGGCGACAATGATGAGGTCTAATAAAATTGCTAGACATGCAGACAGCAAAGTTACTGCGTCAAATGAAGCACTTACACACAACCCGCCTGTCCTGCCCCACCCCATCGGAGACATGGATGATAGAATGTTATAAACATAGCAGCCAACCTACTTGTACCTAAGGGCACATTGGCGCGCTTATAAATAAATGACAATTTGAAAGAGATACATATGGACACACACCTACACATGTAAACATACTCAATGGTATGTATGTTTATTGGTACGTATGCTGGCAAGCCTTACATATCCTACACTGGCTGGCTGGTTTGTTTATAGAAGCACCCATGGTGGGGAACATTGTTTGAAGCACTGCACAAATAATACGCGCTTAACTACTTTGCATACTCTCATCATCATGTCTCTTTCTCTCCCCTCTCTTTCCCTCTCTCTCTCCTGGTCATCACTGCTATGTGCCAACAGTTTGTTAGCCACCAAGTCTTTTGAAAAGTTTTTCTTTTTTTGAGAATTTGAGTGGGAGTGTATGCATGAGCTTGAATATGATTAGACTTTTTAAAAGAGAGGCAAAGAGAATGACAGAGACAAAAAGAAAGAGAAGAGTAGATAGATGTAGAAAAAAGAAGAATAATAAATGAAACTAAAAGCAGTGTTGCCATAGGGAAGTAAATTGTCCGTGCTTCCCTTTCGAGTTAATGGAAAACGTTTTTGAAAAGGAAAGGCAGAGAATCCCACGCAAATCTAACATTGAGCGTGGCGTTTCATCTCATGGCAGAGACTCATCAGGCACTTGAGGTGTGGGGGCTTCAATGATGGAGGCCTCCATGATAAGGTATCAAGGTTATTGCGAAAATGCCGACAACCATGTCAGCGTAGCTAAGAGGCTAGCATGTCCGCCTATGACGCTGGACATCTGATAGATAGATTAGGTTTAGGTTAAGGTTAAGGTTGGGTTTAGGTTTGATTTAGGTTTAGGTTAAGTGTAGGTTTAGGTTAGGTTTAGGCTAAGTTGGGCTTAGGTTAAAGTTATGTTGGGTTTAGGTTAAGGTTAGGTTTAAGTTACGTCTAGGTTAGGTTTATGTTAAGTTTAGGTAGTGATTAGGTTTCGATTTAGGTTACGTTCAGGTTAAGGATTAGGTTTGGTATTTTATGAAGAATGGGTAAGTGCACATCTTCCACCTGCTTTCCCAACAAAGTGCAGAAGAAGAAAACTAGAGGAATTTGGATGTAGTCACTATATATATTAGGTTTAGGTTCAGGTTAGGTTTTGGTAAGGTTATGTTTGATTTTAGGTTAGGGTTAGGTTAGATTTTGGTTAGGTTTAAGTTACTTTTAGGTTTAGGTTAGGATGAGATTAGAATTAGGTTAGGTTTATGTTTAGGTTTAGGTTAGGTTTAGGTGAGGTTTAAGTTTAGGTTGAGTTAGATTTAAGTTTAGGTAAGGTTTAGATTATATTGGAATTAGGTTAGGTTAATGTTTAGGTTTAGGTGAGGTTTAGGTTGGGTTCGATTTAAGTTTAGGTAAGGTTTAGGTTAGGCTCAGGTTTATATAAGGTTACGGTTAGGTTAAGTTTAGTTTATGTTAGGTTTAGGTTAGGTTTTAGGTTAGGTTTAGGTTTAGCACTAAGTTTGGATTAGGTTTAGGTTAGGTTTAAGTTAGGTTTAGGTTAGGTAAAGTTAAGTTTAGGTTGGGACTAGGTTTAGGTTTAGGTTAGGTTAAGGATTAGCTTAGATTCGTGTTAGGATAGGTTTAAGTTAGGTTTAGGATAGGCTAGGTTGAGGTTAGGTTAGATTTTAGATTAGATTTTTTTTCACGTAACCAAGGTTTAGGTTAGGTTAGGTTATGGTTATGTTTATGATTAGGTTTAGGTAAGGCAAAGTTTAAGTTTAGGGTTAGGTTTAGGTTAGGATCAAGTGGCAGTCTGCCATCAGACTCAGACGTTTTCATCAATTGTGATACCACATTAACAGAAGAAGGTGGCTTCATGGATGGAGGCCTCCATGATAAGGTATCGAGGTTATTGCGAAAATGCCGACAACCATGTCAGCGTAGCTAAGAGGCTAGCATGTCCGCCTATGACGCTGCACACCTGAGTACGAGAAACATGGGAAAACATTTTCTGCGATGGTTATCCATCCTCTCCTTATGCTGGCGACATTTAAAAAAAAACTTCTTCCCAAAGAGGTGTCGCTCTGCAGCATGTCTTTCGGACTCGGCTATAAAAACAAGGTCCCTTATTATTGAGCTTACAACTTGAATTGGACAGTACTCAGTGATGTGTGAGAAGTTTGCCCCTTTTCCTAAATGGACCGCTCTTTATAACTTCCACCATAGGATGGGGGTATACTAACTTCGTCATGCTGTTTGTTACTCATGGAAATATTGGTCTAAAATCACATAAAGTTCACATATTCTTGATGGCCAAGACATTTTAAGTCGATCTAGTGTGAGGACAAGGTCGATAGCTCGATTTTGACCACGCAGCATACAAACTTCATCAAAGAATTTTTAAAGTTAGCGGCCACAAAAGTAGACCGCTTTGCCAGCCCAAGTAATGGAGCGGTCAATATGGCAATGCCACAACAGAGGTACCACCATAACGATCAAATCACCGACATATCACATACGACACTGTCGACAGCTGATCTACGTGTGTGAATGGGTGTGTGTGTGTGCCTCACCAAGGGGTATAAAAGGGCGAGCACATAGCACAGCGAGAGAGTTTCCCAGTGAAGGACTTACAGATAGGAGCTGCTCCTAGGTGGTCAAGCGAATACATGCATCGGCAACCCAGACTTATCTGTTTGTAAGTAATCTGCTATAGGTCTTGGCCCCCATCGGTTACGATACACCAACTGCGCCATCATCAGTTGTTCCCTCCGCTGTCGCCGCTGGTCATTTTCACACCGCTCGGTTGTGAAACAGCAACTGTACCATCAACGGTTGATCCCCGCGCTGTCGTCGCTGGTTGTCTTCACACTGTGGTCGCCATTGGTTGCGGTCCAATAACTCCG
Organism: Stomoxys calcitrans; assembly: GCF_963082655.1. Taxonomy (NCBI): domain Eukaryota; kingdom Metazoa; phylum Arthropoda; class Insecta; order Diptera; family Muscidae; genus Stomoxys; species Stomoxys calcitrans. Next base: position 58,163,294 of record NC_081554.1, on the reverse strand, counting down.
CCATCATCGGTTGATCCACCTGTTGCTGCCGCTGGTCGTTTTCATACCACGATTGCGATCTTACAACTGCGCCATTATCCACCGCTCTGCTTCATCCACCACCTCTTCTTCTTCATAGATGCAGAATAGTGAGCTGAATTTTCCCATACTGTGTAGGTACTTGCGGAAGTATCCGAGTCCAGATATTGTCTGCCTTGCATTGAATTACGTCGCCTTTCTTTCTCACGATCTATTGAAAGGTCTATCTGCCACGCGTTTCGTTATTCCATCTTGACCGTCAAAGGCTCAGCGTGTCTCGTTGATTATCTTCCAATGTGGACTTCTGTTGGGGTTTTCAGTTTGGCGTCATACATTTTCATCAGCTCTAAGGCTCTAAGGCCTAAGGCCGAGAACTGCAAGTTCAGATACTGTTCGGTGAGATGACGTAACTCGTAGAGCGGCTGTCCCCTGTTTCGAAAGCCGCACCATAGCTCTAGAGCGGGTCTATAGATTTGGGGTAACCCAAATCTCGCTTCCATATTAAAGAAAACTGGTGCAGGCCTTCATCATTAGCTTGCGCCTGCCTTGTAGAGGTCCTCCGATGTTCGCCAATAACCGCCCTTAGCTTACCGCTATCTTCGCCGCTTCTGTTGTCGCGTACTGCGTCTGGGCTGTAACGTCAGTTTGGTGTCGAGTCGTACCCCTAAGTATTTCACATGCTTTTCTCGATCCGTATAACTCTCCATGTGAAGATGTGTTTCCCTGTGGGCAGTAGAAGCTCAGTCTTTTACATTGCCAGCTGTAGCCCGTGGGATTCCAAACAATGTCTAGTTCTGATCATGACCTTCTGTAGTCTTCGTTGCGCCTCGTCCTAGCATCATAGGTGGACATGCTAACCTCTGCGCAAATATTGTCTGCATATCCGACCATAAATGTGTTTACTGCCATCTCCTTCCTGAATATTCCGTCGTAGCTGAAACTCCAGAGTTCAGGGCCAAAGTATAGAACCTTGTGCAACACCCGATGTTACTTCGTACCTTCCCGTGTGGATGTGAAGAAGAGCACCCGGTCTCTAAGACAACTTCTCATGATCCTCATCAGATACTACGGAACCTTAAAGTCCAACTTCATGACCCACAAAACGTCTACCCACCTGAGGCTGTTAAAGGCGTCTTTGACGTCGAGTGTCATCAAATACTCCGGCACTTTAAAGTCCGTCTTCATGGCCCGCAAAACGTCTACCCACCTGAGGCTGTTAAAGACGTTCTTGAGTGTCATCAGATACTCTGGCACTTTAAAGTCCATTCTCATTGCCCGCAAAATATCACCCAGCTGAGGCTGTTGAATTTGTTCTTGACGTCCAGCATTATCAGACTTCAGCACTTCAAAGTCCATATTCATGGCCCGCAAAACGTTTACCCACCTGAGGCTGTTAAAGGCGTTCTTGATGTCCAGCGTTACCAATACGATGATGGGTCTGCTACGAGGGTTCAGCCGTTGACCTGCTTCCCCAACCTAAACTACGTCCTTTAGGGGCCCTATTGTCGATTTTCCTGGGCGGAAGCCATGTTGCCGGCTCCAGAGTCCTCCTCCTGCGGTGATTACCTACGCGAGTGTAGGCTTTATCAAATGCTCAGACAGCTTGCCCGCTGTGCCCAGCATGTACAGTGGCCTGTGAGATGATGGCCATTCTAGACCACATTTCCCCTTGCTGATCAAAACCAGCCTTTGTAGTTTCCATATATCTGGAAATATATCTTCTGACGGACATCTGCTATAGATGTTCAGAAGCATTTCTGGGCTTTCCTTGGCGATTATCTTCATGAGTTCTACTGGGACTCCGTAGGGGCAGAGCGTCTTTCCGCTTTCAAGGCTACATGCAGCGAGTTTGAGTTTTTCAAGTCCGAGTGGAGCAGTGTGTGTGCCCACTCCAATGTTTTCGTCGTTTGGTTTTGGATCGTGTTCAGAGTATTGGTTGGTTGCAATAATCCGCATTGTTTTCTCATGCATCTCCATAATTGGGCTTTTCATTCCTAGCCTTTTTCAGAACAACTTTGTATCCAAGTCCCCAGGGAACTCGGTTGAGAGTTCTTCCTATTTCTCTCTTTGCTTGGTAATGCCATTCCCGAGCGCCTCTTTGTCTTTTTATATTTGGGTATGTTCTGCTTCTGGTGCGCCTCTGCGTTTAGCTCTGGAGTACTTTCGTCTTTTGAGCCCCCAGTTAAAATAGGGTACTGCATTTTTTTGATATCCGAAGGGGGGGCGGACCCTCCCCCTTACCACAACTTTCAAAAACGGCAGATTTTGGATATGAGTACACCGATTTAAGCGAAATTTTCTATGTCACCTTATGGTATCCCAAAAACACGAAATTTGTATAAAATTTGCGGGTCAAATAACCTGGGGGGACGCCCCATCCCAAAACCCACCCAATCGGACATGTTTACTGATTGGGACAATATGGGTATCAAATAAAAGGTATTTAAGAGTAGAGTGCAAACTTGGCAAAGAAATACCACTCTAAGTGTCGGGAGGTTCCCCACCCCCAAAAACATTACGCAACACACGACATTTTTACCTCTTTGGGCAATATGGGTATCAAATGAAAGGCATTTAAAATGAGAGTACAAATCTGGCATAAAAATGTATTCCTTGGGCTCTTAGGGGCCTCTCTACTACCTAAAACCCCCCCACAGGACATATTTACCGATTGGGACAACATGGGACTCACATAAAAGGTACTTGGGAGTTGAATACGAATATGGTATTAAAAATTGGATCCAAGTACCTAGTAGGCTGCCCCAGGCCCAAAACGTAGCACCCAAAATCAAAAGTGGACCGATCGGGACTCAAAAATTGGATCCAAGTACCTAGAAGGCTGCCCCAGGCCCAAAACGTAGCACCCAAAATCAAAAGTGGACCGATCGGTACTCAAATGGAAGGTATTTGGATATAGAGTATGAATATATTGGGTCCATGTACCTAGGGAGTCCAAAACAGCCCCAAAAGTACCGCCCAAAATCAAAGTGGACCAATCGGAACAATATGGGACTCAAACAAAAGGTTTTTGGGAGAAGGATACGAATATGGTGTCAACTTTATATCATCCAAGTATATGTGATCTGTGGCAGAGGGTGTATTAAATTCGACCCGGCGGAACTCTACACGCTTTAACTTGTTGTTACTCTATTCGTTAAAGTCCCACTTTCCACCTTCACAACTTTGTTTACTAGGTCCAAGGGCAGAGTTGCCATGGTGGCAAAATAATCCTACATACTTTTGGTCCCGATTCACACTAGGCAATGTTTCTGATCGAAATTTCCAGTTTTCGGGTGTGATAGCCACCATGGCGCAGAAGTTAGCTTAACCGCCTATGACGCCGTATAGCTGGGTTCAAATCGGGACGTGAACATAAAAAAAAATTCCAAAGTGATTATCCCCTTACTTATGCCGGTTAACATGTGCGTCTATGACGCCGAATAGCTGGGTTCAAATGCCAGCGTGAACATCTGAAAATTTTGCAGCGGTGATTATCCCCTTAGTAATGCTGACTTCATTTGTGAGATATTCTGCCATGTTAAAACTTCTCTTCCAAGTGGTGTTGCTATGCGGTACGCTGTTGCGACTTGGCATACCAAAGGAGGCGCCATTTCATTGAGCTTAAGACTTAAATTGGACTGCACTCATTGATATGAGAGAAGTATCCCCTGTTCCAGAATTTTCATGGAAAATTAGGTTGGAGAGAAAACTACGTGAAATGAAAAGTGAAACCCTACTCCCTACCTCTCACTTTTTGAAACTGCCAAAAGCGCCCAGTTGTCCAATTGCCTAGTTTAAATCGTATCTTAACGTCTCTTTAAAATTTCTTCACCATGGCAACTCTACCCTTGGCGCTATTGTTTGCTCTAAGAAGCAATGGTTTGCAGTGAGGTGTGCGAAGAGTAACAGGGAAATCGTGTGGATGCCCAAAGGGATTTTTCTTGTCTGTGTGTAATTTTTTTTTTGTATGGATTATAAAGCGCCACACCACTACCATAACCATAACCATTACCGCTGCCACCAACACCAAGTTCTTTTGCCACAACCTAGAGCAACACAAATTCTATAGAACTTTTTCCAGCTGGCATTTGCTTTAAAAACTGACGCTGTTGTTTCTCTGGCAGGGTGGGTGGTGGTGGTGGCGGTAAAGAGAAACACACTTTGCCGTTATTTTTTTTTTTTGTTCGTTTTGCGACAAAACGAGGACATTTCTATTTACTCTCCTTTGCCTTTCTCTCGTTTGTTGCCGGCTGCTGCTGTTTATACAGGGTTTTTGTGTTTTTTTCCATTTATTTCCGTTTTGTTTTTTTTTTTTTTGTACTATTTCTAAGATAATTTTATGGAACACAGTGCCGTTTTGAAATGCTATGCTATTTTTGCTACAGTTAAATTTTCTTTGAGAACAATGAAAATTTCACTAAAGACAAAAAATTCTATGAAATGTTCTGCGAAAAATGTCTCTTTTAACCGTTTTTTGCAAAAAAAGGCATAAAATTATTAAGAAAAGCCATTATAAGATTTAAAGAGAAGCTAAATTTCTAGGAGATTTTCCCAAGACTTAATTTTTTGTGGAAAATTAAATTTTCTCTTAAAGGAAAATTTTGCTGAAATTTTCTCTAAAAATAAAATTTCAATGAAATTTTTCTCTAGAAAAAATGTCTATGAAATTTTCTCTGAAGACAAAATTTTTTTTTTTTTTTTTTTTTTTTTTTTTTTTTTTTTTTTTTTTTTTTTTTTTTTAATTGCAACTAGCTTTCAATAAGAAGCTAACAAGCAATTTTTTTCAAATTTAACATAATTATCATTGAAAATATGTAAATTTTATATAATCTATCTGAAAATTTATTTTACATTGGAAACAAAAAGAAAATAAATAAGTTTAAAGCTCATGATATTAAGAGATCATAGGGTTTAGTTCTATTCAGTCTACGTCTGGTACTTGGATCATTGAGATTAATGGCTTCTGGATTTACATGAAGGCGTAATCTGGCATCATGTTTCGTTGCTGCAATTGATATTTCCTCTGACACTGTGTTCATGCGGAGGTCTCTATGGAGATCACTGTTGCGAACATACCAAGGGGCGTTAACTATGCTCCTTAGTACTTTATTTTGAAAATTTTGAATCATGTAGATATATTTCTTATGCGTGCAACCCCATAGTTGGATGCCATATAGCCATATTGGTTTTAATTGTTGATTATATAAAAGTAATTTGTTTTGAATGGAAAGTTCAGATTTCCTGCCCATAAGATATTTGAGTTTTGACCATTTAATATTAAGTTCTTCGATTTTCTTCTTGACATGCGCTTTCCAGCGTAATTTCGAATCCAGGGTCATACCAAGATATTTCGCATTGTCCGAATAAGGGATACTGACTCCATTTATATGCACGGGGATGTTCCTGGTAGCTTTATTTGTAAAGTTTACATGAACCGACTTCGAATGGTTCAACTTTATTTGCCAAACAGAGGCCCAACGATTTATTTCATTAAGAGCTTGTTGCAATTTAGTGATTGCTTGCTCCTCTGTATCTGCCACAGCAAGTATAGCAGTATCATCCGCAAAAGTTGCAATGACTGAGTTTGGTGGTTCTGGCAAATCGCTAGTGTATAAAAGATATAGGACGGGACCTAGGATACTTCCTTGAGGCACACCTGTACCAATTTTCTTCATGTCTGAGTAGGAGTCATCCTGTTTAATTCTGAAGAATCTATCCGATAAGAATGATTTTAGAAATTCAACATATATTTCAGGCAACATCCTGCTTAATTTCCTTATAAGCCCGACATGGCATACTTTGTCAAAAGCCTGCGACACATCTAAGAATACAGCAGAACATATTTTTTTATCCTCAAAGCTTTGTTCAATAGTATTAGTTATGCGGTGTATCTGGTCAATAGTTGAATGGGAATTTCTAAAACCAAATTGATGGTCTGGTATGAGATTTTTTTCTGCAATAATGGGGTTTAAACGACTCAAAAACAGTTTTTCTAGCAGTTTGGATAACATTGGTAGTAGAGATATTGGTCTATATGAGGTTACCTCTGTTGTAGGTTTACCTGGTTTAGGTATCATACGGATTTCTGCAATTTTCCAAAAAGTTGGCATTCTTCTTAACTTGAAGCAGGAATTAAATAATTGGGTTATTTTAATGATGCAATTATATGTAAGATTTCTTAGTATTTCAGTATTTATTAAGTCGAAACCTGGACATTTCTTTAGCTGCATACGGCCTATTTCTGCATATACCTCACCAACTGTAACATTCTCGATGCTTTGTTCGAAATTTCCTATACCTTCATTACCATTAGTTGGAACTTCATTGTTATTGGAGAAAACGTTCTCCATGTGTTCTGAAAATATTTGCGCCTTTTCCATATTCGTTTTGGCCCATGATGAGTCATCTTTTCTTATTGGATAATTTCTTGGTACAGGCCTCTTAACTCCTTTTGTTGCTTTCCAAAGTGAATAGTCGGTACTTTTATCAGTTGTTAACGACAACAGATGTTGCCTAAGTTCCATATCTCTGAAAAGTTTGGTTTCTGCACTGAGTTCCTTAGTGATTTTATTTAAGAGTGTCTTGTATGACGGATGTCTAGTTTGCTGCCATTTCTTACGTATTTTGCGTTTCAGTTGAATTTTTTCTCTAATATATACCGGGTAGGTTTGTTCAGAAGCAGTACTTCGATAATCAGGAGTACTTTGCCATGCGGCTTTCTGAATAGTTGCAGTTAGTATTTCAACTTCATTTTCCAAATCGTCTACAGAGATTGGTGCTTCGACTTTCAAATCTGCATTCCACAAGATTAAATTGAAATATTGCCAGTCGGTAAATTTATTTATCAAAAAGGGTGGAGGCTCTTTTGTTAGTATTTTTTCAAAAAGTGTAAGGAAGATTGGAGAGTGGTCTGAGCTTAGATCAAAACCATTTTCTATTTTTATTCGGGACGTCGATATTTTTTGAAGACAAAATAAATTTCCTCTAAAGACAAAATTTCCATAAAATTTTCTCTAACGACGAAATTTCCATAAAATTTTCTCTAAAGACAAAATTTCCAAGAAATTTTCTGTTAAGGCAAAATTTCTATGAAATTTTCTCAAAAGACAGACATTTCCCCCAAGGGTTATGCCCCTTTGAACTGCATTCAGCCCCGGCTACTTTTCAACGTGCACTGGACAGCGTGATACGACCCGAATTGTAACCATACGCCTTCGCCTATCTGGATCACATCATAGTCATCGGGAAGACCCTGGCGGAACATCTGACTAATCTGCAAGAGGTTTTCCAAAGATTACGCGCAGCGAACCTGAGGATCAACCCGGACAAGTGTGAATTTTTTCGTCGGGAGACTAAATACCTGGGACACGTCAGGGAAGGAATTCATGCCGACCCCGAAAAAGTGGCGGCAATCCAGGAAATGAGCGCTACGCAGTCGCTCAAGAAATTACGACGATTTCTAGGGGTAGTGTCGTGGTACCGTCGGTTCGTCCCGAACTCGCTACCCTAGCTCACCCGCTTACGTCATTCCCTAAAAAAGGGGGAAACATTAGAGATGGACGGAAAATCAGCAGACCGTCTTCGAGCTTCTGAAATTTCCATGAAATTTTCTCTAAATACAAAAATTCCATGAAATTTTCTCTAAAGACAAAATGTTTCCCCAAGGGTTATGCCCTTTGGACTGCATTCAGCGCCGGCTACATTCCAAAGATTACGCGCAGCGAACCTGAGGATCAACTCGGAAAAGTGTGAGTTTTTTCGCTGGGAGACTAAATACCTGGGACACGTCAGGGAAGGAATCCATGACGACCCCGACAATCCAGGAAAAGAGCGCGCCACAGTCGCTCAAGAAATTACGACGATTTCTAGTGGCAGTCTCGTGGTACCGCCGGTTGGTCCACGAATTCGCTACCCTAGCTCAATAGGCGCAGCGAACCTGAGGATCAACACGGACAGATGTGAGTTTTTTCGTCGGGAGACTAAATACCTGGGACACGTCAAGGAGGGAATCCATGACGACCCCGACAAAGTGGCGGCAATCCAGGAAATATGCCCGCCACAGTCTCTCAAGGAATTAGGACGGTTTCTAGGGGTAGTCTTGTGGTAACGCGGGTTCATCTACGAATTCGCTACCCTAGCTCATTCGCTTACATTATTACTAAAACAGGGGAAACATTGGAGATGGACGGAAGACCAACAGGCCGTCTTCGAGCTTCTGAGGTCGAAACTAACTCATGCGCTGATTTTACCATGTTCGGACTTTGTTAGGACGTTCACACTGCAAGCCGATGCTAGTGACTATGGGATGGGAGTCACCCTGACACAGGATTTCGAAAAAGGGGAACATGCACATTGGATGGAGCCAAGAGAAACTACTCCGCTACGCAGAAAAAGTGTCTGGTCATAGTTTGGGGTATTCGGAAGATGCCGCCATATCTTGAAGGTTACCGGTTACCGGTTTCAGGTGATAACCGATAATCTGGCCCTGAAATGACTGAACTCCATTGACAAGCTCTCTGGTCGCTGCGCTAGATGGGTATTGGGTCTCCAACAGTAAACTTTATCCGTAAAATAGGGTAAGGGAGGATTAAACATCGTGGCCGACGCCCTGTCACATCAGCTGAGAGAGTTTTTACAGAGATCCCTGGAGGAAATCCTCTGAAAATGCTAATGGAGGAAATCCTCTAAAAATGCTAAATCGTGGCCGTCGCCCAGTCACATCAACCGAGGGAGTTTTTACAGGGAGCCCTGGAGGAAATCCTCTAAAAATGCTAATGGGTTTTCTCTAAGATGAAGGAAGTTCGCACAGACCACTTGAAGTTCCCGAATACGCCAAAGTCGGGGGCCATGCTTATCCTCACTTTCAGAGGGATCCCAACGACGAGAACTGAACGCCATGGAAGTTGTGTGTATCAAACCCATTCCTACGTCGTGTGCTAGAGGCAATCCACAATCAACCTTTGACGGATCATCTTGGGATCCGGAAGACAATGAACCGCGTCTGCTGCCGTTACTTCTGGCCTAAGATGGTTCGGGACGTGACACATCAACCAAGAGCCGTGGAGAAAACTCTTCAAGAGTTTCAATGGTTTTTGACTAAGATGGAGAAAGTTCGCATAGTCCCCTTGAAGTTCCCTGATTATGCTATAGTCGGAAGCCAGCTTTACCCTCACCTTCAGAGGGATCCCAACGACGAGGACAGTATGCCATGGAAGTTGTGTTGACCTACACTACTCCGACGTCGTGTGCTGGAGGAGAACCTTAACCAACCTTCAGTGGACCATTTTGAGATCCGGAAGACAATAAACCGCGTCAGCTCCCGTTACGTCTGGCCTTAGATGGTCCGGGACGTGACACATCTTGGTTGATGTCTTTACAAAGATCCGTAGAGGAAACCCTTCAAGAGTGTCGATGGGTTTTGACTAAGATGGAGGAAGTTCGCACAGTCCCTTCGAAGTTCCATGATTATGCCATAGTCGGAAGCCAGCTTTACCCTCACCTTCACAAGGATTCCAAAGACGAGGATAGTACGCCATGGGAGTTGTGTGTACCTACACCACTCGGACTTCGAGTGCTAGAAAAGAACCATAACCAACCTTCGGCGGGTCACTTTGGGATCTGGAAGACAATAAACCGTGTCTGCTCCCGTTACGTCTGACCTAAGATGTTCCGGGACGTGACACATCAACCAAAAGAGTCTTTACAGAGATCCGTAGAGGAAACCTTTCAAGAGTGTCAATGGGTTTTTACTAAGATGGAGTAAGTTCGCACAGATCCCTCGAAATTCACTAATTACGCTATAGCCGGAAGCCGGCTTCACCCTCACCTTCAGAGACAACCCAACGACGAGGACAGTACGCCATTGAAGTTGTGTAGACCTACACTACTCCGACGTCGTGTGCTAGAGGAGAACCTCAACCAACCTTCGGTGGGCCACCTGCTAATCCGGAAGACAATTAACCGCTTCTGCTCCCGTTACTTCTGGAAAAAGATGGTACGGGTACCGTACCTACAGCGGGCCGACCTACAGCGGGCCACTTTAGGATCCGGAAGACAATAAACCGCGTCTGCTCACCTTACTTCTGGCCGAAGATGGTCTGGAGCGTGACACCTCAACCAAGAGAATCTACAGAGATCCGTAAAGGAAACCCTTTAAGAGTGTCAATGTTTTTTGACTAAGTTGGAGGAAGTTCGCACAGATCCCTCGAAATTCACTAATTACTCTATAGCCGGAAGACGGGTTCACCCTCAACTTCAGAGACATCCCAACGACAAGGACAGTACGCCATGACAGTTGTACACCACTACCAGACTCTGAGGTCGAGTGCTAGAGGAGAACCACAACCAACTTTCGGCGGGCCTCCTTAGGATCCGGAAGACAATAAACCGTGCCTGCTCCATTTGCTTTTGACCTTAGGTGGTCCGGGACATGACCAAGTTCGTACGGAAATGCGAATCAAGCCAACAATATAAGCCTAGTCAACTGGCACCAGCCTGTGAGATGGTTCTGTCTATTCCAGAGTAGCCATGGGCGCAGGTTGGAGCAGATTTCGTGGGATCCTTACCACGCATCATGCACGATAACTCAATGTTGCTGGTATTTACTGAACGGTTTACGAAATGGATGGAACTGGTCGCACTCCGTAAAAACACCGCCGAAGCGTTGGTCAAGGCATTCCGGGAGAGGATTTTGGAACGATTTGGAACCCCAAAGGTCCTTAATGCGGACAATGGTAGTCAATTCACTAGCCGGATTTTAGAGAGGTATCTACAAGAAATCGGAGTTCGGAGACAATTCACCGCCCCCTACTGTCCGCAGGTGAATCCCACAGAGTGGGGAAACGAGACTTGCGATGCTTCTGTCCATCCCAGAGTAGCTATGGGCGCAGGTTGAAGCAGATTTCGTGGGGCCCTTACCACGCACCTGGCACGGAAACATAATGTTGCCGGTAACTATTGAAGGGTTTACGAAATGGGTGAAACTGGTCGCTCTCCGCAAAGGCACTGCAGGAAGCGTAGGCATTCCGGGAGAGGATTTTGGCACGATTTGGAACCCCAAAGGCCCTGGGTATCTGGTACAATTCCGCAAACTCAGGTTGCTGCGGGCGTTGTATAATAAAGTCACGACAGGAACTGGAACACGACGGTGCTGTCCGGACGAGAAAGCCGCTGAGCTGGTGAGGTCTTCACCAGATAGAAACAAAATTTCCATGAAATTTTCTCTAAAGACAAAATTTCCATGAAATTTTCTCTAAAGACAAAATTTCCATGAAATTTTCTCTAAAGACAAAATTTCCATGAAATTTTCTCTAAAGACAAAATTTCCATGAAATTTTCTCTAAAGACAAAATTTCCATGAAATTTTCTCTAAAGACAAAATTTTCATGAAATTTTCTCTAAAGACAAAATTTCCATGAAATTTTCTCTAAAGACAAAATTTCCATGAAATTTTCTCTAACAACAAAATTTCCATGAAATTTTCCTTAAAGACAAAATTTACATAAAACTTTCTCTAAAGACAAAATTTCCATGAAATTTTCTCTAAAGACAAAATTTCCATGAAATTTTCTCTAAAGACGAAATTTCCATGAAATTTTCTCTAAAGACAAAATTTTCATGGAAATTTTTTCTAAAGACAAAATTTCCATGAAATTTTCTCCAAAGACAAAATTTTCATGAAATTTCCATAAAATTTTCTCTAAAGACAAAATTTCCATGAAATTTTCTGTAAAGACAAAATTTCCATGAAATTTTCTCTAAAGACAAAATTTCGATGAAATTTTCTCTAAAGACAAAATTTCCATGAAATTTTCTCTAAAGACAAAATTTCCATAAATTTTCTCTAAAGGCAAAATTTCGATGAAATTTTCTCTAAAGACAAAATTTCCATGAAATTTTCTCTAAAGACAAAATTTCCATGAAATTTTCTCTAAAGACAAAATTTCCATGAAATTTTCTCTAAGGACAAAATTTCCATGAAATTTTCTCTAAAGACAAAATTTCCATGAAATTTTCTCTAAAGACAAAATTTCAATGAAATTTTCTCTAAAGACAAAATTTCCATGAAATTTTCTCTAAAGACACAATTTCCATGAAATTTTCTCTAAAGACAAAATTTCCATGAAATTTTCTCTAAAGACAAAATTTCCATGACATTTTCTCTAAAGACAAAATTTTCATGAAATTTATTCTAAAGACAAAATTTCCATAAAATTTTCTCTAACAACAAAATTTCTATTAAATTTTCTCTAAAGACAAAATTTCCATGAAATTTTCTCTAAAGACAAAATTTCCATGAAATTTTCTCTAAAGACAAAATTTCCATGAAATTTTCTCTAAAGACAAAATTTCCATGAAATTTTCTCTCAAGACAAAATTTCCATGAAATTTTCTCTAAAGACAAAATTTCCATGAAATTTTCTATAAGACAAAATTTCCATGAAATTTTCTCTAAAGACAAAATTTCCATGAAATTTTCTCTAAAGACAAAATTTCCGTGAAATGGCAAGGCCAACCCAGAATGTTTTTCTATATCGATGGCTATACTTTTCTAAGACTTTGTCTTCCTTCGCTTCCAGACGTTGCTAAGATATCTAGACTCTTTGCATTGCTTTAAGTCTCCTCTTCAATGTCTGCTCTCCTTTTGGAAAATCTCAAAATATGCAGAGTTTGCACCACAACTTTTAAAATCTTTTAAAGCAACATTTTCATGGCATAGTTACTTTGATGTTGATTGTTTGTTCTATGTGTTTTTCTATCCCCATTTCCCAAACACCAGCACAAGTTACGATGATCCTAAAATTGGCGGAGAGTGAAAGAAAAACTTTTTCTTTCAATTTTTCACTTCAGCTAAGTTTGTTCGCTCGTTCTTTTTGTGTTAGTTTTTCTTACTACACAACCCAATGCTGTCAGGCTGCTTACTTTGGCAACAAAATGAAAAACGAAGAAGAAACAAAAAACTAAAGAGAAAACGATAAGAAAAGAAAAACCAAATGAAAACAGAAAACTTTTCCAAGTCAATTCCTAACGAGTCTTTTTGTCTCAAGGGTGCTTGGCGCTGGCTCATATTTTCATCACAGCCCTTTTTTTGTCTTTTTCTTTTACAGTGGGAAGTTTTTGTTTTTTTTTGGTTCTTCCTGACTGGTTGAGGAACTTAAGCTAAGTCCTTTCGTCGGGCGGATGTGCTTTTCTAATACCTCTTTTGCATCCCCCATAAAGATAAGTTTTATTCTACCTGCTGCATCCTGTCTGCTGCATCCTGATTTAGTTTAATACACTGCCAGTTTTTCAGGATTGATGAAGAGTTTTTTTCTTCTCTTTTTTAGAAGATTTTATGCCGTTGATATGTTGTTATTGATTTTCTAGGTTATGGCTGATTTCTCCCACACCATAACTTCAGTCACTCTTCGAAGTCCTTCGTAGTGGAAGTTGAAAAATTGCATTTAGACTACAACACTGAAAATTGTATTGAATTTTTGTTTTCACCACTGAAAGAAAAAAAATTTTGAAAATTTTTCGCAGAAGTTTTCATTTAAAAAAAATTTTATCTTTAGTGAATATTACATGGAAATTTTGTCTTTAGAAAAAATTTCATGGAAATTTTGTCTTTAGAAAAAATTTCATGGAAATTTTGTCTTTAGAAAAAATTTCATGGAAATTTTGTCTTTAGAAAAAATTTCATGGAAATTTTGTCTTTAGAAAAAATTTCATGGAAATTTTGTCTTTAGAAAAAATTTCATGGAAATTTTGTCTTTTGAAAAAATTTCATGGAAATTTTGTCTTTAGAAAAAATTTCATAGAAATGTTGTCGATTATTAGAGATTAAAGTTTTCACGCCATTATCGTATTCTACTCCCGAATGCCTTTCGTTTGAGTCCCATACTGTCCCGATCGGTCCACTTTGTTTTTGGGCGGTACTTTTGGGGCAGTATTGGTCTTGGGACGGCTCCCTCGGTACTTGGACCCAATTTTAAATATCATATTCATACTCTACTCCCGAATACCTTTCTTTTGAAACTCATATTGTCCCGATCGATCCACTTTTTATTTTGGGCGGTACTCATGGGGCTACGTCCTAGGCATTTGGATCCAATTTTTGACACCATATTCATATTCTACTTCTGAAAACCTATCATTTGAGTGCCACATTGTCCCGATCGGTTAACTTTGATTTTTGTGGATACTTTTGGTCGGTTTTGAGCTTGGGACGGCTCCCTATGTACTTAGACCCAAATTTAAATATCATATTCATACTCTACTCCCAAATACCCTTCATTGGAGACCTATATTATCGCGATCGGTCCACTTTGATTTTTGGCGATACTTTTGGGCGGTGTTGGGCTTGGGACGGCTCTCTAGGTACTTGGACCCAATTTTAAGTATCATATTCATATTTTACTCCCGAAAACCTTTCATTTGAGTCCTATATTGTTTCGATCGATCTACATTAGATTTTGGGCGCTACATGCAGGGCGGTTTTGGATCTGGTCGGCCTCCTAAGTACTTGGACCCAATTTTTAGTATCATATTCATATTCTACTCCCAAAAACCTTTCATTTGAGTCCCATATTGTCTCAGTCAGGCCACTTTGATTTTTGGCGATACTTTTGGGACGGTTTTGGGCTTAGGACGGCTCCCTAGGTATTGTCCCAATCGGTAAATATATCCTGCTTGGGTGTTTTGGGTGGTAGGTAGGCCCCTCAGACACTTTTATGTCAGATTTGTACTCTACTTTTGAATACCTTTCATTTGATACCCATATTGCCCAAAGCGTTAAAAGTGTGCTGTTGGGTGGTTTTTTTGGGGGGTTGGGGATTCCCCCCTTCGCCGACACTTAAAAAGACATTTTTATGCCAAGTTTGTACTTTACTCTTTAAAACCTTTCATTTGATACCCATATTGTCCCAATCGGTAAACATGTCCGTTCGGGTGGGTTTTGGGATGGGGCGTCCCCCCACGTTATTGGACCCCAAAATTGTATACCAATTTCGTGTTTTTGGGTAACCAAAAGGTGGAATGCAGAATTAAGCTTAAATCGGTGCACCCATATCCGAGATCTGGTGTTTTTTAAAATTATGATAAGGGGGAGGGTCCGCTCCCCCTTCGGAAATAAAAGAATGTAGTACCCTTTTTCCACCGGGGGCGCAAATTTATAATAGATTTCACTGAAATTTTGTCTTCAGAGAAAATTTCACTGAAATTTTGTCTTCAGAGAAATTTCACTGAAATTTTGTCTTTAGGGAAAATTTCACTGAAATTTTGTCTTTAGGGAAAATTTCATGGAAATTTTCTCTTTCACTGACATTTTGTCTTTAAAGAAAATATTAAGGAAAATTTTGTCTTTAGAGAAAATTTCACTGAAATTTTGTCTTTAGAGAAAATTTCACTGAAATTTTGTCTTTAGAGAAAATTTCACTGAAATTTTGTCTTTAGAGAAAATTTCACTGAAATTTTGTCTTTAGAGAAAATTTCACTGAAATTTTGTCTTTAGAGAAAATTTCACTGAAATTTTGTCTTTAGAGAAAATTTCACTGAAATTTTTTCTTTAGAGAAAATTTCACTGAAATTTTGTCTTTAGTGAAATTTTGTCTTTAGAGAAAATTTCAACGAAATTTTGTCTTTAGAAAAAATTTCAACGAAATTTTGTCTTTAGAGAAAATTGCATGGAAATTTTGTCTTTAGAGAAAATTGCATGGAAATTTTGTCTTTAGAGAAAATTGCATGGAAATTTTGTCTTTAGAGAAAATTTCATGGAAATTTTGTCTTTAAAGAATATTTCACTGAAATTTTGTCTTTAGGGAAAATTTCATGGAAATTTTGTCTTTAGAGAAAATTTTATGGAAATTTTGTCTTTAGAGAAAATTTCACTGAAATTTTTGTCTTTAGAGAAATTTTCACTGAAATTTTGTCTTTAGAGAAAATTTCACTGAAATTTTGTCTTTAGAGAAAATATCACTGAAATTTTGTCTTTAGAGAAAATTTCACTGAAATTTTGTCTTTAGAGAAAATTTCACTGAAATTTTGTCTTTAGAGAAAATTTCATTGAAATTTTGTCTTTACTCTCTACTGTTATGGACCTCCCTCAAGGGCTTTTAGAAAGCTGTTGGAATGGGCGAGGGCTAAAAGTTTGGCACAAACCCCAGGAGGAGAAAGCTGGGTGTTTTCATAAGACCTGTCCTAGAAGGGTGGAGCTACCTTTGTTCTCTTCGAAGGCCGATAACTTGGGCATCGTTCTTGGCCAGAAACTAAGTTGCAGAAGAAACCTCTTTAAAACATTGTCCTTGGCAAAAAATGGAAATATTGTCTTTCAAGATTTTTTTCTTACAAATTTTATGTTAAGAAAAACCTACTCCAAAGTTTTCCTCTTTTATTCCCCGTGTAGTTTTACTCTATTCACCAACAAAAACTTTTTCTTTCCTCTCAGCCCAGATGCTGTGCAAATAATCAACAATCTCAAGCGTTAGCTCAGCTGTTGTTTCATTCAAACCGCAGCATTTGTTCTGCCATTTGCAGGAAGAGAAGTTGGCAAAAGTTCCAGGTTTTATTTAGTCTTGGTTGTGGTGCGGGTGCGTTGCGGGTGCGTTGCGTTCCTTGCATTGACCAATGGATGCGGTTGTCATCATTCATGGTTATCAACGATATGAGAAATATCCTGCAGGCACCGCAAATTGTTTATTAGAAGAAGAAGAAGAAGTCAACAGCAGATGGGCAAGCATGTTGAGGTAGTTATTGACATTGGCAAGAGGAAAGTCATACACAGGTGAATGGTGTTAAAGTTATAGCAGAGCAACCAAATACTTTACCAGGATATCTGGAAAGGGAAAATAAAGTAAGTTTGAAGTTTTTCCAGGAATTGTTCAATTAAGGAAAGGCAAGGAGACTTTTCACTCAACCATGAAGGAAAGCTGACAAATTCTGCTGGGTATCACAGTGGGTTCCTTTTAACTTCAGGTGAGAAGAAGTACCCCTAGTTTTTTTTTTTTTGGAAAATTCAAACTTTCCCATGAGCATTCCATTAAAAAACAATGGCAAGCTTCTCACATGTGAAAGAGTGCTGTCAGATTAAAGTTTTAAGCTGAATGGTAAGGGGTCTCCTTTTTATAGCCGAGTCCGAATGGCGTGCCACAGTGCTACACCTCTTTGGGGAGAAGTTTTTACATGACAAAGTACCTCACAAAAGCCAGGAGGCCACCGTAGCGCAGAGGTTAGCATGTCCGCCTATGATGCTGAACGCCTGGGTTCGAATCCTGGCGAGAACATCAGAAAATTTTTCTGCGGTATCTTTCCCCTCCTATTGCTGGCAACATTTGTGAGATAATATGCCATGAAAAAACTTCTCTCCAAAAAGATGTCGCACTAAGGCACGCCGTTCGGACCTGGCTATAAAAAGAAGGCCCCTTATCATTGAGCTTAAACTTGAATCGGACTGCACTCATTGATAGTTGTGAAGTTTCCCCCTGTTCCTTAGTGGAATGTTCATGGACAAAATTTGCAATTTTACCTCACAAAAGCCACCAGCATTGGGAAGGGATAATCACCGAGTTCAGCGTCATAGGCGGATATGCTAACTTTTGCGTTGCGGTGGCCTTTTTACTTTCGTTATAGCAGCTGGGGATATAAGGAGCCCACTGTGGTAATTTTTTCCATATTCCACATTCTGGAAAGGATAAAAAGGCAAACAGGGGAAAAGAAACACCCCTACCATCTTTTCAACTGAAGAGTTAAAGAGCCCAGTGAGGAACTTATCTCCGTATTCCACATTTTGGAAAGGACGAAAAAGGCAATTTTTTTCATATTCACCTGCTAGAGGGCTAATGGCATTCATGGGTTGGCCCGCAACAGTGTACCCACATACAGGGCCTATCCAAGTCTAAGCCCTTATGAAATTTTGAACCTTTTCTCTCCCCATACCCAACATTAGCAAATTTAGAGCCTCTATAGCAAAACATAACCAACTCATTACCATTGTTGGCCTCCTGTCTTTGGGTTATGTTTTTGTCTCTGCTATTAAACTAATCCAACTGTACCGACAAGCACTTAGAAACACGTCTTAAATGGTGTCGATGACAAAAAACTAAAAAAAAAACCAACAAGAGAAGAAGAAGTTGGAAAGAAAAAAAAACCCCACCAAAGCTTGAAAAAGCAATGCCGGTGCCATCAACACTGATTAAGATGTAACTGCCAACGAAGCGCAGTAACAACCCAAAAGGAATCCAAGGCATTTTCTACACGGCCACAGGAAACTATGTGTCACTTTTAATGAACTTCACTCCGAGATAAACTTGATGCACAGCACCAACAAAAACAAAACCAAACCAGCTTATCTGAATTAGCAACATAAACAATTGCTAGCTGGCCTAGCCGACTGACTGACTGACTGGCCGGCTGAAAAAAGCAAAAAAAAAAAAAAACAGCAAAAACGACAATTGCAACATGCACAACATTGAAGCTATCATGTCCATGATCAGCAACAAATAGCAATCTCTACTCTCGTTGGTGCTTGGAACTTCCACAACACTCCACACCACACCACACCACTCTACAACAAACAACTGGCAAACAGGCACTTCTTATGCCTGCATGGCAATCTGACATTCGACATGGACACATCTCGACATCGACATCAAGATTTTTTCTTTTTTTTTTTTGAATTGTTCATCAGCAGGCCCATACATAATGGCCACTTAAATACGTGTCCATTGGGAGGCTAAGGGAAAACAGCATTTATAGATAGGGTGCAACGCAAGGCCAACCTTGAGACACACTGGCCAATGATAATAGTTTTATATTGAAGACCTACTTTGGTGGTAGGGGACAACTATGAAAGCCTTGGCTTAAATTCTGTAAAAAAAATTGTAAAAATTTCATTTCTTAAGGAAATTTTGTTAAAATTTAATTTTTATAAGAAATTTTGTCAAAATCATTTTTATAGGAAACTATCCGAACCGGGCCCGCTCCGCTGCTCCTTCTTTAACTCCCTAATATCTTTTTAGGGTGGGACACTTTGCCCTCAATGTGAATATCGAATTCGTGCCATTGTAGTCTACGTCCGTCTATGACTTAGACCTAGTGTTTTATGCCATATTTGTAATCTACTCCCTAATACTTTTCATTAGAGTCCCATATTGACCTGAACTTCGAATATATCTGTTTAGAGGAGTTTTGAGGTCGGGGCGGCCCTCCGGGTTCTTGGACCCAAATTTTTATACGATATTCGTTTTCTAGTCTCCAATACCTATCATTTGATACCCTTATTGTGCCCATCGGAACACTTTTGGTTATGGGTGGCGTTTTTGGGGTTAAGGGGTGGATCCGCCCTCCCCCCTCCAATATCTAAAAATTATATAACCTATGTTTCCTTCTAGACAAACCTATACAATCTATGAATATTTTAAGAAAATCGGTTCAGCCCCATAGTTATAATGGGTCTAATGCCCATTTTGGGCGTTTTGTGGGGGTGAGGTCACCCCCTATACTTCGACACGAATTTGTATGCCAGATTCGTTATTTACTCCCGCGTACCTTTCTTTTGATACCCAAATCGTCCTTAGCAGTTCAATTTTGATTTTGGGTAGTGTTTTTGGGGTGATGGGGGAGGGTCCACCCCCTGACCATATTCGTAATCCACTCTCGAATACCTTTCATTTGAGTCTCATATTGTCATGATTGTCAAATGAACCTATTTCAAGGGGTTTTGGGGCTGGGGCATTCCCCCAGGAACTTGGACCCAAATTTTATTAGAAAATTCCTACTCTACTCTTGAATACCTTTCATTTGAATCCCATATTGTCCTGATCGTTCCAATTTTGTTTTGGGTAATACTTTTCGGGTAAGGGGGAGGGTCCGCCCCCCCTCCTGATATCAAAAAAATATATAGGCTATGTTTCTTTCCAGACCAACCTACACAATCTGTGAAAATTTCAAGGTAATCGGTTCAAATTGAATTTTATTTATAAGACTAGCCGAACCGGGCCCGCTTCGCTGCGCCTTCTTTAACTTTGTGGGGGTGAGATGACCCCCTATATTTCGACATGAATTTGTATGCCAGATTCGTTATCTACTCCCGCGTACTTTTCATTTGATACCCATATCGTCCTTAGCGGTCCAAATTTTGATTTTGGGTAGTGTTTTTGGGGTAACGGGGAAGGGTCCACCCCCTTCCGATATCAATAAATTATAAAGCCTATTCCTCCTTTCTGACCATATTCGTAATCCACTCTCGAATACCTTTCATTTGAGTCCCATATTGTCATGATTGTCAAATGAATCTATTTCAAGGGGTTTTGGGGCTGGGGCGTTCCCCCAGGTACTTGGACCCAACTTTTATTAGGAAATTCGTACTCTACTCTTGAATACCTTTTATTTGAATCCCATTTTGTCCCGATAGGTCCACATTTATTTTTGGGTAGTACTTTTGGGATAAGGGGGAGCGTCCGCCCCCCTCCTGATTTCAAAAAATTATATAGGCTATGTTTCTTTCCAGACCAACCTACACAATCTGTGAAAATGTCAAGGTATTTGGTTCAGCCGTTTTTGAGTTTGTATATAAGAGTTTTTGAGTTTGTATATAAGAGTTTTTGAGTTTTTATATACGTCTTAATGGGGGTTGTTGTGGCGGTGGGACGTCCAGTTGGTTCCGAATGTTGATATCAGATTGGTGGTCTACTCACAAATTCCTTTCATTTAAGCCCCATATTTCCATGGCCGATTTAAAGGTTGTTTGGGGGATGAGGCGTCAACTCAGAAACTTGGCCCTTAAAAATTTATCAAATTCGTGTTCTATTCTAAAATACCTCTTGTTTGAGTCCCGTATTGCAATGGTCAGAAAAAACTTCCTATTTGGGTGGTGTTATGGGGGTGAGGTGGACTTTTTCACAAATATTGATATCAAATTCGTGCCTCACTCCCAAAGACCTCTCATTTGAGCCCATATATTACTGTAGTCGTAAATTTTTCCTTTTTGGGGCCATTTTGGGGGAGGGGAGGCCCCCTCCCCTCTCTTTAGGGGTGTTTTTGGGGAGGGGCGGCCCCCAAACACTTGATCCCACATATGGATATCAGACTCGTATTCTACACTCAAATAGCTTTTATTTAAGCCCCATATTGCCATGGTCAGTAAACAAGTCCTGTTTGGGGAGGGTTTTGGGGAAGGGGTGAACCTCCAAAAACTTGATCCCACATTTGGCTATTAGATTCGTATTCTACTCTCTAATAGCTTTATTTAAATTTAGTCCAATATTGCAATTTTCAGCAACTACGTCCCATTAGGGTGGTGTTATGGGGGTGGGGTGGCCCTATAGACACTTTTTTCCCGAAATATCGGATCGTTGTAATATTCTAAGACGATTTTTCCATGTCCGTGTGTCTGTCTGCCCGTTCGCGTTTCCGTCCGTCTGTCCGTCAGTTCTAATCACGCTACAGTCTTTAAAAACTGAGATGTTGAGTTGAAATTTTGCACAGACTCGTATTTCTTCTATACGCAGTTTCAGGTTTTAAATGGGCCACATCGGACTATATTTGGATATAGCTACCAAATAGACCGATCTGCCGATTTTGGGTCTTAGGCCTATAACAGGCGCATATATTACCGCACTTCGCTGAAATTTGGAACAGTGCGATGTATCAAGACTTCCAACGTCTGTCCTGGATATAATCCAGATCGGGCTATATTCAGAGACCGATGGCATAGAGACCGATCTTTAGCTGTAGGGTCTAAAGACCATAAATGGCGCATTTATTCTCCGATTTTGCTGAAATTTGAAACAGTGAGTTGCACTAGGGTGCTCGACATCCGATCCGAATATGGTTTATCTTGGACCATATTTATATATAGCTGCCATATAGACCGTTCCGCCGATTTTGGGTCTTAGGCCTATAACAGGCGCATTTATTACCCGATTTCGCTGAAATTTGGAACAGTGAGTTGTGTCAAGCCTCCCAGCATCTGTACCGGATATGGTCCAGATCGGACTATATTGAGATATAGCTGCCATAGAGACCGATCTTCCGCCTTAGGGTCTAAAGACCATAAATGGCGCATTTATTCTCCGATTTTGCTGAAATTTGAAACAGTGAGTTGCACTAGGGGCCTTGTCATCCTAACCGAATATGGTGTAAATCGGAGCATATTTACATATAGCTGCCATATAAACCGATCCAGCGATTTAGGGTCTTAAGCCTATAACAGGTGCATGTACTACCGGGTTTTTCCGAAACTCAGAATAGTGAGTTTTAAAGGGTGATTTTTTTGAGGTTAGGATTTTCATGCATTAGTATTTGACAGATCACGTGGGATTTCAGACATGGTGTCAAAGAGAAAGATGCTCAGTATGCTTTGACATTTCATCATGAATAGACTTACTAACGAGCAACGCTTGCAAACCATTGAATTTTATTACCAAAATCAGTGTTCGGTTCGAAATGTGTTTCGCGCTTTACGTCCGATTTATGGTCTACATAATCGACCAAGTGAGCAAACAATTAATGCGATTGTGACCAAGTTTCGCACTCAGTTTACTTTATTGGACATTAAACCAACCACACGAATGCGTACAGTGCGTACAGAAGAGAATATTGCGTCTGTTTCTGAGAGTGTTGCTGAAGACCGTGAAATGTCGATTCGTCGCCGTTCGCAGCAATTGGGTTTGTGTTATTCGACCACATGGAAGATTTTACGCAAAGATCTTGGTGTAAAACCGTATAAAATACAGCTCGTGCAAGAACTGAAGCCGAACGATCTGCCACAACGTCGAATTTTCAGTGAATGGGCCCTAGAAAAATTGGCAGAAAATCCGCTTTTTTATCGACAAATTTTGTTCAGCGATGAGGCTCATTTCTGGTTGAATGGCTACGTAAATAAGCAAAATTGCCGCATTTGGAGTGAAGAGCAACCAGAAGCCGTTCAAGAACTGCCCATGCATCCCGAAAAATGCACTGTTTGGTGTGGTTTGTACGCTGGTGGAATCATTGGACCGTATTTTTTCAAAGATGCTGTTGGACGCAACGTTACGGTGAATGGCGATCGCTATCGTTCGATGCTAACAAACTTTTTGTTGCCAAAAATGGAAGAACTGAACTTGGTTGACATGTGGTTTCAACAAGATGGCGCTACATGCCACACAGCTCGCGATTCTATGGCCATTTTGAGGGAAAACTTCGGAGAACAATTCATCTCAAGAAATGGACCGGTAAGTTGGCCACCAAGATCATGCGATTTGACGCCTTTAGACTATTTTTTGTGGGGCTACGTCAAGTCTAAAGTCTACAGAAATAAGCCAGCAACTATTCCAGCTTTGGAAGACAACATTTCCGAAGAAATTCGGGCTATTCCGGCCGAAATGCTCGAAAAAGTTGCCCAAAATTGGACTTTCCGAATGGACCACCTAAGACGCAGCCGCGGTCAACATTTAAATGAAATTATCTTCAAAAAGTAAATGTCATGGACCAATCTAACGTTTCAAATAAAGAACCGATGAGATTTTGCAAATTTTATGCGTTTTTTTAAAAAAAAAAAGTTATCAAGCTCTTAACAAATCACTCTTTATTAGGCCCGCGGATATGCGAACCAAAAATGGTCCAGATTAGAACATATTTGGATATAGCTGTCATATAGACCGATCTGCAGATTTTGGGTCTTAGGCCTATAACAGGCGCATTTATATCCCAATTTCGCTGAAATTTGGAACAGTGAGTTGTATCAAGACTCCCAACTTGTGTTCTGTATATAATTCTGATCGGGCTATATTTATATATGCCGAACTTCAGTTTAAGGGCCTAAAGACCATAAAAGTCGCCTTTCTTGATATAAGTACCATAGTGCGATATTAACACTATCCCTTGCTTCGTTGTATAGCCATTTGGCTTCCTTCTTTAGTATCTAGAGGTCACTGTTTCACCTTCTTTTATCTATGCTCATCTTCTGTGTCCTAACTGGACAAACTGATTCAAGCGCTGCAGATAGGCTGTTGTAAATGAGGCAGGCTATGACTGGACGAATACTTCTTCAAGCACCTACACATAATGCCAACTTCATCTATTAACCAAAAAAGGCATTCTATGATGAAGAGCACACCCACTCTCATTGAGGGGTTGTCAGAGATTTTTTTTTTGTATCTTGAAGTCGGCTTCAATCAATCTGACAAAACCTCTCCTCTGGGTTTCTTTAGCCATTCTTTCTATAAATATCGCACTTTAAGTACCATAGTGCGATATTACCACTCTCCCTAGCTTCATAGTATAGACGTTTGACTTACTCCTTTAGTATCTTGAGGTCACTGCTTCTCCTTTTTTTTGTCTATGCTCATCCTCTGTGTCCTAACTGAACAGACTGATTCAATCGCTGAAGACATCAGGCTGTTAGAATTGTTTTTTTTAAATACCAAAAGCACGCATTCTTTGAAATTTTATAATTATAAATTTTTTTTTATTTTATTTCAGGTAAGATGCCAGTTTTTAATGCATTGTAAGTAAATTATTATAATTGTTAAAAAGAAAAAATTTGTCAAAATTTTATTTTTATTGAAAATTTTATCCAAATTTTTTCTACAAAAGGTTTTGTTAAAATTTTAGTTCTTAGAGACAAATGTCGGATATTTTTCTTTGACGTCGCAAAGACTGCTGACTCTCAAACCCCCCCCCCCCAAATGAGTGTAGCAGATACAGGATAATGATTGAACACTTCTTACCTTGCCTGTCAATCAGGAGTTCTGTCAAGGAATTTCTTTAATTTCCGCCTTGTTTACCTTTTTTTGTCTCGTACGTTGGCTTTGGAGGGGGGTCCTCCAAATATCTTCGAGCGTTAGTTAGGGATGCCCTATAGATTTGTTCTTGTTGTCGTGGCACTGTGTTGTGAGCTGAGTTCTGGACCGAATCGGTCCAGGACGTGATATGCAAATGCAATTTGCCCATGAACATTCCATTGAGGAACAGGGGCAAACTTCTCACATGTCAACGAGTGCAGTTCGATTCAAGTTTTAGCTCAATAAGGGACCTCCCTTTTATAGCCGTGTGTCTCAACTGTGTGCCGCCGAGCGACACCTCTTTGGGGAAAAGTTTTTACATGTTCTAGTACCTCACAAATGTTGGCAGCATTAGGAGGGGATACCACCGCTGAAAATTTGTTTCTGATGTTCTCGCCAGGATTCATTCGAACCCGAGCATTCAGTGTCACAGGCGGATATGCCAATCTCTGCGCTACGTTGGCCTCCTCCAGAATCTGATATAGCTCCCATTTAAACCAAAACTCCCGATTTTACTTCTAGAGCCCCTATAGGGCTACTGAAATTTTGCAAATGACTTCTACTATAGTCTCAATCATTCAAAACCAGTTTGTCCCAAATTGGTCCATAGCTCAAATAGCATAGAAATTTTCATCCTTTATCCTTGGTTTGCCTATAAAGAGATACCGGGCGAAGAACTTGACTGCTAATGGCGGAGGGTGTATAAGATTCGGCTGGGCTGAACTTGACACTCTTTAACTTATTCTCTGCTACCTAGTAACCGAGGTTGCTCACTTTGTGCCCTCGAAGCTAACCTAATCTGAGAAATTTCTCGGTTTACTTTCCGCATCTTTAGTATCCAAAATTAAATTGTGTTCGTAACTGTCCTACTTCAGAATGCCGAGCTTACTTTGCCAAAACCTTGCAACCTTGGCGACACAGTTTCGAAAGAAGTCATCAATAGGTTGCTTATCTAGCATCGCTTCCAAAACTGCACGAGTTATGGATCTCAGCGTTTCCAAAATTCGTACTTAGGACAATCTTTGTCATAATTCCTACTTAGGACAATCTTTGCCAGAATTCCTACTTAGGACAATCTTTGCCAGAATTCCTACTTAGTACAATCTTTGCCCCATCTTGAACTTTCTGGTTCGAGTTTTGCTATCTACAGCCTATCATTATGTTAGTAAACGATGTGTCAGCACCATAAGCGTAGGTAGGCCTCAGGGGGGTGGGGTGGAGGGGGTTCTAAGAAACCCCATAAAGGTTATCGAAACTCCATATAACCGACCCTCGCCGCCCAGAATTAAAAAAAAAAAACTACGTTGAATGCTAACTTTTATGCTTGTCAAAGAGTTTAAGCCCCCCCAGACAAATTGGCTGGTGACGCTAATGGTCAGCACTGGTCTTAAAATTCCTGTGAGCATCTAGTCATTCATCCCCATTTCCTACTGAAAGTCCCTTTGGCATGAGTTGAAGTGTTTTATTGACTTTCAGTTTTTTTCTTCCATATTCCTCACAAGGGCAGATTCGAATGGAGAACCAGGCCAAAATATGTCTCCTCTGTCCAGAGGTGGGAGTCTGAACACCCCATCATGTCTCCCAGGGCAAAGCACCAGCTCCGTTTTGAAGTTGAAATTGACAAAATATGCTAACTTTTATGCTTCTCTAAGAGTTTAAGCCACCCCCTCCCCCCCACAAATTGGCTGGTGACGCTAATGGTTAGCACTGGTCTCACAATGCCTGTGAGCATCTAGTAATCCATCCCCATTTCATACTAAACGTCATCTGGCATGGGTTGAAGTGTTTTATTGACTTTTAGTTTTTTTCCTCCCCATTCCTGACAAGAGCAGATTCGAATGGAGAACCAGGCCAAAATATTTCTCGTCTGTCCAGAGGTGGGAGTCTGAACCCCCCACCATGTCTCGCAGAGCAAAGCTCCAACTCAGTTTTGAAGTTGAAATTGACAAAATATGTAAACTGTTATGCTTTTCAGGGTTTAAGCCCCCCCCCCCCGACAAAATGGATGGTGACGCTAATGGCCCGCACTGGTCTCACAATGCCTGTGAGCATCTAGTAATTCATCCCCATTTCCTACTGAACGTCATCTGGCATGGGTTGAAGTGTTTTACTGACTTTTAGTTTTTTTCCTCCATATTCCTCACAAGGGCAGATTCGAATGGAGAACCAGGCCAAAATATTTCTCGTCTGTCCAGAGGTGGGAGTCTGAACACCCCATCATGTCTCCCAGAGCAAAGCACCAGCTCCGTTTTGAAGTTGAAATTGACAAAATATGCTAACTTTTATGCTTCTCTAAGAGTTTAAGCAATCCCCCCCCCAGACAAATTGGCTGGTGACGCTAATGGTTAGCACTGGTCTCACAATGCCTGTGAGCATCTAGTAATTCGTCTCCATTTCATACTAAACGTCATCTGGCATGGGTTGAAGTGTTTTATTGACTTTTAGTTTTTTTCCTCCATATTCCTCACCAGGCCAGACTCGAATGGAGAACCAGGCCAAAATATTTCTCATCTGTCCAGAGGTGGGAGTCTGAACCCCCCATCATATGTCGCAGAGCAAAGCACCAGCTCCATTTTCCTTGGATCATTTCTAAACCTACCTCTGTGACCTTTTCAGGATCTCGTTGGTCGTTAATCGCAACTTGCCGCGGAACAGTAGCACTTGTAATGGCCACTGTAGTGTCTGGGTTCGAATCCTGGCGAGAATATGAGAAAAAATATTTGCAGCGGTGTTTATCATCTCCTAATGCTGGCGGCATTTGTGAGGTACTAAGGCTTGTAAAAACTTCTTCTTCAAGAGAAGAAGTCTCACATCTTTTGGACCCGTATATACAAGGAGGTCGTTTGTTGAGCTTAAACTTGAATAGTACAGCTCTCATTGTGTATGTGAGAAGTTTGCCATCTGTTTCTCAACGGAATGTTCGTGGCGAAATTTGCGGTTGTTGAGATTCCAATAGTACCTCGCTTATGACTAGGTTTCTGGGAATTGGCAAGAACATTCCTCAAGAGGTGTTTCCTTTGCCGCTGACTTCTGGACCCCCAATCTCTGCATTGATAATCTTCCGAGATAGCATATTTTCACTCTGAGATATGCTTGGAGCTGAGACTACCAACCCTTTAGGGTCTAAGGTTATCATTTACTCGAAACAGCTCCCACATATTTCGCCCTCTCAATTGCTTCTGACTTCCTTCTTCGATGTTCTATATTGGCCTATGTTCATATTGAAAAAAAATCCATATAACTTTCTACGTTCCTCCCTAATATACACATACACACATATTTCTGGCTTAGTTATAACAAATTGCCTTCTCAATTTTGAGATTAGCAAAATATCAGCTACTGCCTTTCCCAACAATCCAGCACTATGTTCACATTGAACACCACAATACAACGAGCCAAAATAGTAAATCCTCATTTAAGCCTTGGCCTAGCCACTGCTACTTTGTCTTAAGCCACGTTAATAACAACACCGATGGCAGAGTAGTTAGTGTCGCTTTGAAGGCGCGGGCGAGGTAGGGGCTGCTTTTGTTTATGTTTAGAGGAAAACATTTGTTAATGTCCAATCATTTTTTCCGTTGTTATTGTTGTTGTCAGTTTTGTGTTGTAGGTATTTCTTTGGAAGCAGTACCCGGCTTGCTTGTCCCACTCTCTCTCTCTCTCTCACCCTCTCTTCATCTCCTAGCCCCATGGGTCTTTTGGTCGTTTGTTAAAGAAAATTAGACAATGTGCCGCCATCATTACCGCCACTGCCGCCTTTAGTTTAACCCAGTCGGCCTTCATTTATGTTTGTAGACTGTGTGCTTGCCGTTGTTAATTCTTGGATGGCAGCATATGTGTATGGCTATGGCGTCGGCGGTCACCGGGCAACGTCAATAACATCCATAAGCCATACGAGTCATTACATGCAAGACAGCAGTTTGGAATCGACGGCCCCATCATCGCCATCATCATTATCATCATCGTCATCAGCTAAGACATCGAGAATCAGTTTGTGTAGAGTGCAGGGTTCTTTAATTTGCTATAAGGTATGGATAGATATGAAACCCACTATCTGCAAAAAGGGTAACTTGTGGTTGGCATGATGAGAATGGCAAAATGGAAGGCAATATAACAATTGGAAAAAAGGAAGATACCAGGAAAAGTAGGAGGAAAGTTTTGCCTCCCAAAGATCTTGTAAAGAAAATTGTTCTCTCTATTTTCAATCACCTCAAAATGTTGCTCCTTTTCCTGCTCCTTGTTCTCTAGCCTAATGATTGTCGTCTCTCAAGTTATGTTTAAATATTTACAAATCATTTAGCTACCACATCGTGTTGTTGTCTTGTTTATTGGCTTGCTGGTGTTGTCTTACCTTATTTTTTTGTTTTTTGGTTTTTCTTTATCATTTTGAAAAATTCCCAAACAACATAACTGCCAACAAACAGAAAGAACTATGACAACAAATCGTAGATTATACACTTTAGCCTCATATTTATATTGGAAGAGTCAAGAGATAGGTAGGCAGTAGGTAGGTAGGTAGGTAGGCTGGTATTCGTATGTCTATATGATCTTCAAACAACACCAACAGTCAGACAATCAGCCATTGGCATAATGATGATCGCTGCTGTTTAAGGGTCGCATGTGGCTTTTTTCCTATCTGAAGTTGGAAGTTAGCGTCAACTTCATCTCTTTAAACGGTTACTATTGGATATGAGGCATGCCTCTTTTTAGCTTCATCATTAGGCAAGGCACGACTTTGGTGGTAGCTGCAACATTAAAAGCAACCGCCAATGCACAGTGTGGCGAAACATTTTTTTCATTGTTTTGGGAAAATGATTTACCAATCACCGGCAGCGGCTACAAACGCACTGTACTTTTAGTGCTGGGTACTTTTAGTGCGAGACACTTTTAGTACCAGGTACGTTTAGTTGCAGTTACTTTTAGTACCAGTTGCTTTTAGTACCCTGTGCTTTTAGTACCAGGTATTTTAGTACCAGGCACGTTAAGAACAAGGTACTTCAAGTACCAGGTACTTTAAGCACCAGGTACTTCAAGTACTTGTACTTTAAGTACAAAGTACTCTAAGTACATGGTACTTCAAGTACAAGGTACTTCAAGTACAAGGTACTTCTGGTACTTAAAGTACCTGGTACTTTAAAGTACATGGTACCTAAAGTACCTGGTACTTAAAGTAACTGGTACTTAAAGTTACTGGTACTTATAGTACCTGGTACTTAAAGTACCTGGTATTTAAAGTACCAGGTACTTTAAGCAACAGGTGCTTTAAGTACCAGGTACTTTCAGTACCAGGTACTTTCAGTACCAGGTACTTTAAGTGCCAGGTACTTTAAGAACCAGGTACTTTAAGTACCAGGTACTTTAAGTACCAGGTACTTTAAGTACCAGGTACTTTAAATACCAGGTACTTTAAGTACCAGGTACTATAAGTACCAGTAACTTTAAGTACCAGTTACTTTAAGTACCAGTAACTTTAAGTACCAGTTACTTTAAGTACCAGGTACTTTAGGAACAATGTACTTTAAAGTACCAGGTACTTTAAGTACCAGATACTTTAAGTACCAGGTACTTTAAGTACCAGGTACTTTAAGTACCAGGTACTTTAAGTACCAGTTACTTTAAGAACCAGGTACTTTAAGTACCAGTTACTTTAAGAACCAGGTACTTTAAGTACCAGTTACTTTAAGTACCAGGTACTTTAAGTACCATGTACTTTAAGTACCAGGTACTTTAAGTACCAGTTACTTTAAGTACCAGTTACTTTAAGTACCCGGTACTTTTAGTACAATGTTCTTTTAGTACAATGTACTTTTAGTACAATGTACTTTTAGTACAATGTACTTTTAGTACAATGTACTTTTAGTACAAGGTACTTTTAGTACAAGGTACTTTTAGTACAAGGTACTTTTAGTACAAGGTACTTTTAGCACAAGGTACTTTTAGTACAGCATACTTTTAGTAAAAGGTACTTTTAGGCCAAAGTTCTTTTAGTACAAATTACCATTAATTCAAAGTAGTTTTAGCAGAAGGTACTTAAAGTACAAGGTACTATTAGAAGGCACCCATGACGTTGATCTCCTGGGTTCGAATCCTGGTGAGAATATCAGAAAAAAAGTTCAGCGGTGGTTATCCCTTTCTAATGCTATCGACATTTGTGAGGTAGTGTACCAACTGGTATGGCAGTCATGTAAAAACTTCTCCACAAAGAGGTGTCGCACTGCGGCACGCCGTTCGGACTTGGCAATAAAAACGAGTCCCCTTATAATTGAGCTTAAACTTGAATCGGACATCACTCAATGATGTGTGAGAACTTTGCCCCTGCTCTTTTATTGGAATGTTCATGGGCAAATTTGCATTTTACTACTAGCACGAAATACTATTGGAACAAATTATTATTAGTACAAGCTACTATTAGTACAAGATGCTATCAGTACTAGGTACTTTTGGTACAACGTACTATTGGTACGAGATACTATTAGTAAAACGAACTTTAAGTACATTGTACTTCTAGTGCCTTGTTCTTTTTGTATAAAGGTAGAAAGTACTATTAGTACAACGAACATTTTGTACTTTTAGTAGTACCAGGTAGCAGGTACTTTTAGTACCAGGTACTTTAAGTTTAAAGTACTTTTAGTATCAAGTACTTTTAGTACCAGGTACTTTTAGTAGCAGATACTTTTAGTACCATATATTTTTAGTACCAGGTACTTTTAGTACCAGATACTTTTAGTACCATATATTTTTAGTACCAGGTACTTTTAGTACCAGGTACTTTTAGTACCAGGTACTTTTAGTACAAGGTACTTTTAGTACCAGTTACTTTTAGTACCAGGTACTTTAAGTACCAGGTACTTTTAGTACCAGGTACTTTTAGTATCAGCTACTTTTAGTACTAGGTACTTTTAGTATTAGGTACCTTTAATACTAGGTACTTTTAGTACCAGATACTTTTAGTACCAGATACTCTTAGTACCAGTTACTTTTAGTACCAGGTACTTTTACAACAAAGTACTTTTAGTACCAGATACTTTTAGTACCAGGTACTTGTAATACCAGATACTTGTAGTACTAGGTACTTGTAGTACCAGGTACTTGTAGTACCAGGTACTTGTAGTACCAGGTACTTGTAGTACCAGGTACTTGTAGTACCAGGTACTTGTAGTACCAGGTACTTGTAGTACCAGGTACTTGTAGTACCAGGTACTTGTAGTACCAGGTACTTGTAGTACCAGGTACTTGTAGTACCAGGTACTTGTAGTACCAGGTACTTGTAGTACCAGGTACTTGTAGTACCAGGTACTTGTAGTACCAGATACTTGTAGTACCAGATACTTGCAGTACCAGGTACTTGCAGTACCAGGTACTTGCAGTACCAGGTACTTGCAGTACCAGGTACTTGCAGTACCAGGTACTTGCAGTACCAGGTACTTGTAGTACCAGGTACTTGTAGTACCAGGTATTTGTAGTGGTACCAGGAACTTCAGTTCCAGGTTCTCCAGTACCAGGTACTTCAGTTCCAGGTACTTCTAGTTCGAACTAAAAATACCTTGTGTTTATAGTACATTGAACCAGAAGTACCCAGTGCAAAACATATTTGTTCCAGACATTTTAGTACTAGATACTTTCTAGCGTGTTCTTTAAACGCCAGATTCTTTTGTTACCAGGTAATTTTAATACCAGGTATTTTTTTAACAGTTACGTTTAGTATTGCGAAATTTTTGTACCAAGTGTTTTATGTACCAGGTACTATCAAAACCAGACTTGTCAGTACCGGGTACTTTTAGTACCACGCGTTAAAAGTACCAGGTACATTTTGTACTAATGATTTCTTCGTTGGGTGTAAAATTGCGGGTATTAATTAACTACTGTGCTTCTGTGCAATGCATACTTTTGGCACTCACTCATTTTTTGCTTTACTTTTAGTGCAGGTACTTTTAGTTTCAGCTAATTTTAGTACCAGGTACTTTAAGTGCCATGTACTTTTAGTACCAGGCACTTTAGTATCAGTTACTTTAATACCAGGTGCTTCAGTTCCAGGCTCTCCAGTACCAGGTACTTCAGTTCCAGGTACTTCATTACCAATTACTTTCGTACCAGATACTTTGGTACTAAGTACTTTTAGTACCAGGTACCAGTTACTTGTAGTACCAGTTACTTTTAGTACCAGTTACTTTTAGTACCAGTTGCTTTTGGTTCAAATGATTTCTTCGGAGAATATAAAATTTCGAATATTAGTTAACCACTATGCTTCTGTGCAATGCATACTTCTGACACTCACTCACTTTGTGCTTTACACCCAAGCGGCGAGTATGAAGTACTCATATTGCTAACGACAGCAAACAAACAAGCGCAACAGAAGCAGCAGATAATTTAAACGAAGCCATCATCATCATCATCGCAGTCATCTAGACTGGCCGTTTGCCTGTAAGCCAACAATACAATCGGGCCTTTTTAAGTTTTCTCTTCCCGTCCCCCTTTTAAAAACTCTATTAAGACTCGTGTAAGTAGCGTTGGTGGTGGTGCTATTGATTTGGTGTCGGCATCTCCATTCTTCTTCTTCTTCTTCTCGATTTTCTTAGCCACATTGTAGGCTTTGTTGTAACATGTTTTGTTGCTGTTGTTTCCTTTCGTTTGGTAAATTATTTGTTCATATTTGTTATTACTTTTGGTTAATTGCGTTTGGGTACTTTTTAGCGGTCATGTTCGATGACGATGGCGGCAATGATGTTCAAACAAAGAGCCGGCTTGTCTTTGCGATGCTTGTTTGCCTTATGTTGTTTTCAATGTATTTGAGGTTTGTTGCTTATTTTTGGGGTTAGTTGGTTTTTTTTTTGCCATAAACAATTTGACAAAGTTATTGCAACGATGTTTAAGTTTAACCACAAAGTTTGGCATACAGTTGTCAGTTGTTCTCTTTTAAGGACAATGACCATGTTTTCGTATCATTAGGATAATTTGCTTGGGCATAGTCCGTTTGGTTTTCTAGGTCAAAGAGTCAAAAGTGGTCGCGAAGGGTTGGTAGTTGTATGTTGTGAGAATTTGTAGTAAGCTGCCAAATATGAATATTTCCCATGCTAGTTACGCGTAGGTATTTGCCATAAATGTGATGAAAGAGGATGAAGAGGTGGAAAATATGTCTAGCTTTGGACTAACCATATCGTTTCCAATAATTGCCTAACTACCGCTAATTCATACAAGTCTTCAAAAAAACCGATTGGAGTTTTTCTGCTCTGCCCACTCCGCAGATGCTGAAAAGGTTGTCGTTGTCGACCTTATAGACTTTTTAAAAACCGGTACTTGAGACTTTAGAATTTTTCCCATGGTTTCTCATCAGACAGTGACCTGTCATAAGGGACAATGATGATGACGAGTAATACTTTCCTTTGGGAAAGTGTAGTTCTTCTAGCCTTTCTTGTGGGGAAGGGTAGTTTTTCTACCCTTTCCTAAGGAAAGTGTTGTCCTTCGAGCCTTTTCTTTGGAAAAGGGTAGATATGGTACCTTTTCCTTTGGGAAAGGGCAGATATGGTACCCTTTTCTTAGGGAAAGGGAAGTTATTGTTCCCCTTCCTTTGGGAAAAGTTAGTTTAATACCATTTTCTTAGGAAAAGGGTAGTAATGAACCCTTTCTCTTGGGAAGGGGCAGTTGTGGTACCATTTCCTTTAGGAAAAGGTAGTTGTGGCACCCTTTGCCTTGGTAAAGGGTAGTTTTGCCTTAGGAAAGGGTAGATATGTTGACATAAAAGGGAAGTTATGATACCCTTTCCCTTGTGAAAGGGTAGTTATTGCACCCTTTCCCTTGGGAAAAGGTAGTTGTGGTACCATCTCCCTTAAGAAAGGATAGTTATCTTACCCTCTTATTTGAGAAAAGGTTGTTATGGCACCCTCTCCATTGTTAATGGGTAGTTATGGTACCCTTTCTCTTGGAAAAGGTAGTTATGGTACCATTTCCCTTGTGAAAGGGTAGTTATGTTAACCTTCCCCTTGGAAAAAGGTAGTTATGGTGCCCTTCCCCTTGGAAAAGGGTAGTTACGGTAATTAGGGTACCCTTCCACTTGTTAAAGGGTAGTTATGGTAACCTTTCCTTGGGGAAGGGTACCCTTTTTCTTAGGAAAAGGTAATTTTGGTACCCCTTCCTTCGGGAAAGAGTAGTTATGGTACCCTTTCCCTTGGGAAAAGGTAGTTGTGGCACCCTCTCCCTTCAGAAGGGTAGTTATGGTACCCTCTTCCTTGAGAAAAGCTTGTTATGGCACCCTCTCCCTTAAGAAAGGGTAGTTATGGCACCCCCTCTATTGTTCATGGGTAGTTATGGTACCCTTTTCCTTGAGAAAATATTGTTATGGTACCCTTTCCCTTGGGAAAGGGTAGTAATGTTACCCTTTTTCTTAAGAAAGGATAGTTATTTCGCCCTTTTCCTTGAGAAACGGTTTTTATGGTTCCCTCTCCCTTGTTAAAGGGTGGTTATGTTACCCTTTCCCTTGGTAAAGGTTATGTATGATACCCTTTTCATGGGAAAATTGTAGGTATTATACCTTTTCCCAGGGAAAAGGGTAGTTATGTCACCATGTCCCTTGATAAAGATTAGCCCAAGAAAAGGGGTAGTTATGGCACCCTTTTCCTAAGGAATAGACAGTTATGGAAAAGGTAGCTATGGTACCGTTTCTTTGAGGAAATTAGTTATGGTATCCTTTGCCTCGGGAAAGGATAGTTATGATACCCTTATTCTTTGGAAAGAGATTTTATGGTTCCCTTTTCCCTTGGGAAAGGGTAATTAAGGTACCCTTCCCCTTGTTAAAGAAAAGTTATGGTACCCTTTCCCTTGGGAAAGAGTAGTTAAGGTACCGTTTCCCTTTGGAAAAGGTAGTTTTGGGTTTCTTTCCCTTGGGAAAGGGTAGTAATGTTACCCTTTTCCTTGGGAAAGGGTAGTTATGGTACCCTTTCCCTTGTGAAAGGGTAGTTATGGTACCCTTCTCTATGGCATAGGGTAGTTATGGTACCCTTCTCTATGGCATAGGGTAGTTATGGTAACCTCCTCTAGAAAAAAGGTATTTATGGTACCTCTCCCCTTGGATAAGGGTAGTTATGGTACCCTTGGTAAAGGGTATTTATGGTAAAGGGTAGTTATGCACCCTTGGGAAATGGTAGTTATGCACCCTTGGGAAAGAAAAGTTATGCACCCTTGGGAAAGGGTAGTTATGGTATCCTTAGGTAATGGTAGTTATGGTACCCTTTCCCTTAGGTTACCCTTATACTCGTTAAACGGTAGTTATAGTAATCTTTTCCTTGAAAAAGGGTACCCTTCCCCTTGTTAAAGGGTAGTTGTGGTACCATTACCATTGAGAGAGTGTAACTAGGGTACCCTTCTCCTTGTTAAAGGGTAGTTATAGTACTTTTTCCCTTGAGAAATTGTGGTTATGGTACCCTTCTCCATGAAAAAGGGTAATTATTTTACCCTTACCCTTGTTAAAGGGTAGTTATGGTATCCTTCCCCTTGGAAAAGGGTAGTTATGGTTTGGGTAGCTGTTTGTTGGATTTGCTGCCGCTCCGTTTGAGAGCTACCTAGTTTGTTTATAGTCTTATCATGGTAAGGGCTCTTTTTAGCATAGAATTTCGTTTTCTACCGGTTGCCCTGACTCATTGATCGAAAAGAAAACATTTACTAGCCGCCGAATTTAAAACTCAAATCGTGGTGAGAGCTGTGCTCAGTGTAGAATTTAATTTTCAATATACTGCTAGGGAACGAAGTTTTACTCTTAAGTAAAATGTTTTTTTTTTAGAAGAGTATTTCGAATTTGGGTTGCATTAATATCTATTTAAAACAGTGACATTTTTGAAGCTTCCTTCGGAGCGTGAGATTTAAAAGATATTTGTTGCTTAGCATAAGGCTTACCAACTTACTGCGAAACTGGTCCGTCTGATTATATTATAAAAGTTCCCGCATACTGAAAAGCATACAGTGCTCGTCCTGGCATTTAAGATTTCATCTATCATGCGTACTTACTTATGTAGGACGGTATCCTACTCTTTATTATGATATTCACCATGCTACAGTCAATGTCACTCATTGTAATAATCTCCCAATTTAGTTCACCTTGGTTTATTGGACTAGTTCCTTCATTCGGTCAGTTTATAAGTTCATTTAGTTCACTTGTTCATTAAGTTTATTCACGTTATTTTTTTTTAAAGCTTCATTTACTTCACTAGTTCAATTTGTTTGAACAGTTCACTAAGTTCAATCAGTTCACTTATTGCTCGTCCTGGCATTTAAGATTTCATCTATCATGCGTACTTACTTATGTAGGACGGTATCCCACTCTTTATCATGATATTCACCATGCTACAGTCAATGTCACTCATTGTAATAATCTCCCAATTTAGTTCACCTTGGTTCATTGGACTAGTTCGTTCATTCGTTCATTCGGTCAGTTCATAAGTTCATTTAGTTCACTTGTTCATTAAGTTTATTCACGTTAGTTTTTTTTAACTTCATTTATTTCACTAGTTCAATTTGTTCAAACAGTTCACTTGGTTCAATCATTCACTTAGTTCAATCAGTTCACTTAGTTCAAACAGTTCACTTAGTTCAATCAGTTCAAGCAGTTCACTTAAATTTCAATCAGTTCATTTAGTTCACTTAGTTAATTTAGTTCACTCAGTCTATTTAGTCAACTCAGTTCATTAGTTCACTATTTTCTTTAGTTCACAAGTTGACTTAGTTCACTAGTTCGTTTTCTTCAGTAGTTTATTTAGTTCACTTAGTTCATTAAGTTCGCTAAATTATTTGGATCACTGGTGTTTTTAGTTCACTTAATACACTTAGTTCACTAGTTCATTTAGTTCAGTATTTCTTTGGCTAACTAGTTCATTTACCTCATTGGTTTAATTAGGTTAGGTTAGGTTAGGTTAAAAAAGAGGGTGCAGATATTAATGCCACTATGGGCGCATACAACTAATCCAGAATTCGGCTTGTTGTGCGCCCCAAATACAAAAAAAGTAACCTCGAAGAGGAAAATCGAAGGTAGAAATTCCGTGCTATTTACAAAATCCTTAATTATTTTCCATGCCACTCCTCTAAAATTGTTCATATCTGGTATTGGTTTAATTAGTTCACTCAGTTCTTTTAGTTCACTAGTTCCTTAAGTTTTCTAGGTTATTTAGTTCACTACTTCATTTTGTACACTCATTTCTTTAGTTCACTTACTACACTTACTTCACTAGTTCAGTAGTTCATTTGGTTCACTAGTTCATGTAGCTCATTGGTTTATATATCCTCCACCATAGGATGGGGTTATACTAATTTCGTCATTCTGTTTATAACTCATCGAAATATTCGTGTAAAACCACACATGTATTCTTGATCGTCATGACATTTTATGTCGATTTAGCCATATCCGTCCGTCTGTCTGTCGAAAGAACGCTAACTTTGCATGGAGTAAGGCTAGCCGCTTGAAATGTTGCACAAATACTTATTATTAGTGTAGGTCGGTTGGGAATGTAAATGGACGAAATCGGTCCATGTTTTGATGTAGCTGCCATATAAACCGAACTGGGGTCTTGTCTTCTTGAGCTTCTAGAGGGCGCAATTTTTTCCGATTTGGCTGAAATTTCGCACAACGGCTTCTCCCATGACATTTAACGTACGTGTCAAATATAGCCTGAACCGATTGCAGCCTGACACACCTCCCCTATAACCAGTCTCCCTATTGCGCTTCTGAAATTGTTCGTGACGTGTTTCCGTTATGACTTTCAACAACTGTGCTAAGTATGGATCAAATCGGTCCATAACCTGATATAGCTGCCATATAAAACGATCTTGTATCTTGACTTCTTGAGTCACTAGAGGGTGCAATTCTTATCCGATTTGGATAAAATTTTGCGGTTTGCGGACTTCCAACATCTGTGTTAACTAGGGTTGAAATCGGTCCACACCCTGATAGAGCTGCCCTATAAACTGTTCTGGGGTCTTGACTTCGTGAGCCAATTCTTATCCGATTTGGCTGAAATTTTGCACGCGGTGTTTCGTTATGACTTCCAACAACTGTGGCAAATATGGTTCAAATCGGTTCATAACCTGATATGGCTGCCATATGAACCGATCTTGGATCTTGACTTCTTCAGCCTCTAAAGGGCGCAATTATTTTCCGATTTGGCTGAAATTTTGCACAACGGCTTCTCCCATGACATTTAACGTACGTGTCAAATATGGCCTGAACCGATTGCAGCCTGACACACCTCCCCTATAACCAGTCTCCCTATTGCGCTTCTAGAGCCCCTAAAGGGCTCGATTATTAAGTTCTAGATTATTAAGTTCTTAACATGATTTAGTTCACTAGTTTATTTGGTCGAATAGATCATTTAGTTTACAAGTTCTTTGGTTCAACTGGCTCAAACATTTGTCAACTGACTCTTTTCATTGATCACTCAGTTTTATTCGCCATTGCACATGTCAGCTTATCGGGTTTTGCATGGATGTTTTTTTTAAAAATGTGTTTTGTGGGTTTTGCGATTTCAAGCAGGGGCCTGGGCAGGGTCTTTTTCCTTCATTGAAACCATGGTTTACTTTAGTATAGTTTAGTTCACTGAACTAGTTCTTTTATTTAGTTCATTACTTAAATTCATACAGTGAACTGTTGCTGGGTTTAGATATTTTGTTTGTGGCCACCGTAGCGCAGAGGTTGCCTTGTAAGTCTGGGTTCGAATCTTTATGAGAACACCAAGAAAATTTTCAGCGTTGGCTATCCCCTCCTATTGCTTGCGGGATTTCTGAGGTACTATGCCATATACAAACTTCTCCCCCGAAAGGTGTCGCATTTACGGTACGGCGTTCGGACTCGACTATAACAAAGAAGCTCCTTATCATTGACCATAAACTTGAATCGGACAGAACTCCTTGATATGGGAGAAGTTTGCCCCATGTTCCTTAATGGAATATTCGTGGACAAATGTGCATTTGTATGTGTGACGGCCAGAAGGAGCGATTCCTTCTTTAGTAATGCTGCAAACCATCGGCTGCTGGTGACATAAATCACGAGAAGCTTTTTATGGGGCTTCTATGACCATAAAATGTTTGACCATGAATGCTGAATTATTGCCATTACCCACAAATTCCGGTGTCTTTATCCGCCTGGTTGAGCCGTGTGGAAAATTTTGCTGTAAAAAAAAGATATGAAATATTTTTGTATAGAAATCTTGGCTCTGAAGTTGCAAATCAAGTGAACCGATTTATTTTGGAGCAATATCTAAAAATGGCTTTTTTAGCCCATTTAAAATTCCATCTGGCCTGTGGTAAATTTAAAGTTGATAAATACATTGAGATTGCATTGCAGGTTATGTTCCGGTTACATACTATTGAGTTGCCCAAAAAGTAATTGCGGATTTTTTAAAAGAAAGTAAATGCATTTTTTATAAAAATTAGAATGAACTTTAATCAAATATACTTTTTTTACACTTTTTTCTAAATCAAGCTAAAAGTAACAGCTGATAACTGACAGAAGAAAGAATGCAATTACAGAGTCACAAGCTGTGAAAAAATTTGTCAACGCCGACTATATGAAAATCCGCAATTACTTTTTGGGCAACCCAATACATTGAGATTCCATTGCAGGTTATGGTCCGGCTACAGACCATTTTGTTCAATGCTTTCTTTTCAAAGGATAGCACGGCAAAGAATTCTTAGCAGTAAAGCAAACTGTGGAATGTTGATAAAAAGCATTTGATCGGCTACCTGCATTGGGATTTCGGTTAGTTAATAAAAAGATTTTTATGTTGAAAAAAAACCTTTTTGACTGACCAAGGGACAGACATCGCAAGATTGGTTATGGATGTGTTCCACCCCAATAAAAGAACTATCAACTTGGATTTAAGCTCATTATCTCCTTTTTAAGGAAGTTTTAATAAGATTCTGTATGACTCATGACAGCAGCTTATTTAAACTCCAAGAATATTCGAGCGCAGCATATCCTTTGCACAACATTAATGTCCCTGCACAACATTAATGTCCCTGTCACCAGTCACCAGTCACCACCAACAGCCAGTCAGCATGACAAGTTATCAGTAATAAAAATGCCAACACATCAATAGCGAAAAATTATTGACATAGTGAAAGTTGACAATAAATATCGGTCGGCCTATTTATTTTTTTTTTCATACACCAATACAGACACAGATGTATATGTTCTTTACATTACATATAGCAATCAATGTGCTAACATGAAAGTCTGTGTGTGTGTGTGTGTCTGAAAAAAAAACGAATTATGCAAAACCCAGAAATGTAACAGCAAAAGTAATGCAAAATGACAATTGAAATGACAAACAGGAACAATGCAAGTAAAATTTTCTGTATGGATGGATGGCAGAAAGGACTCATCCTTATTTATATTCACATTGCCACATTGACGAGCACAAGTGACACAGAATAGCTCTCGAAAAAGGCACAACAACTGTAAGTTGGCGCTGGCTTTACTTGATTGGGGCGGGGGTGGGGTGAGGTGAGGTGCAGAGGCCAAAATGTCATAAAAATACCAAAGTTGACGTCAGCTATTTTCCCATTATATACCAAAGGACCAAAGAATCGACTGAGCGACTGGCTGAATGGCAGGTTGACTGACTGGTTGAATATCTGGCTGGCTGGCTGAATGGCTGGCTGGCAGACTGACTGACTGACTGTCTGTTGTTTCGCATACACTTCATAGTTTGTGAACTATAGGAGACATCAACAACAGCTGGATACAAGGAAGAGCAAGGAGGAAAAGGAAGAGCAGTAACAGCAACGTCAACATCAACGGCAATAATAATAACAATAATGCTGAAAATAACAACAGACACAGGACAGACGATATTATACAGCTTATACACATACACACATACATACTAACTGCTTGTCACATCACCGCACAGCACATCCCATCACTTACACATACAAACATATGACCATGCCAGCCAGTAGTCATACATCCTTGCCACATGGCCCACTCAACAGAAATTAAGTATTCACGGCATGCTGTTTCGTATATATGAAGGGGCGGGGGGCGTTGACGGGTGGCAAGGGCTGTGTGTACATATACACCTGCATGTATAGTATGATGTGATGTTGCTTCATTGTATGCGTTACATTCATGTGGCCATACAGCCTTACACAAGTGGGTCTTTTGTCCTTTATGAATGAATGTGAGTCGAATGAAAGTTTGAATTCATGTCTGTGAGCTTGGCAAAAAGTCCTTGTGAATGATACATACCCATAACCAAAGAATACGAAGAAGGTATGGCAATTACGATAAAGATTCTATTTTTTAGTCATTGTATGAAAAAATCAGACAAATAGAATAAATATAGCCGCCTCGAGGGGCTCAAGAAGTCACATCACAATCTGAACCGATATTGCATATTTGCAATTCCCAGCGACCTACATCAATAAGAAGGAACTGTTCAAAACTTCAAGGGGCCAGCTTTACCGCTATCGTGATTTCGGTCGATGGACAGACGGATGGACTGGCTAGGTCAATGAATATTTCGCGGTGCTACAAATGGAATGACTAGATAGGTATACCTCCACCCTATGGTGTCGGGTATAACATAAAGGACATATATTGGGTTGCCCAAAAAGTAATTGCGGATTTTTTAAAAGAAAGTAAATGCATTTTTAATAAAACTTAGAATGAACTTTAATCAAATATACTTTTTTACACTTTTTTTCTAAAGCAAACTAAAAATAACAGCTGATAACTGACAGAAGAAAGAATTCAATTAAAGAATCACAAGCTGTGAAGAAAATTGTCAACGCCGACTATATGAAAAATCCGCAATTACTTTTTGGGCAACCCAATACAATAGATACATCACAGCACGATATGGGACAAGAATCAACTAAAAGCGTGCTTAATTTATGTGGGCCGAGTCTTATATACCCTCCACCATGTGTCAAATTCTTTGCCTGGTATCTCTTTATAGGCAAACAAAGGATAATAGATAAGAACTGCTATGCTATTGGAGTTATGGACCAAATCGGGCCATATTTAGCTTGAATGTTGCAGACCATTGTAGATGTCAGAGATTGTGCAAAGTTTCAGGCGCCCTATAGAGGCTTAAGCAGGGCAATCGGGAGATGGGTTTACATTGGAGCCATATTAGGTTTTGAAACTATTCACACCATACCTGACACATTCAATTCAATTTCATAGAAACAGTCGCTGTGCAATTGCAGCCAAATCGGATAGGAACTGCGCCCTCTAGAGGCTGAAAAAGTATGATTGGGAGATCGGTTTATATGGGAGCTATACCAGGTTATAAACCGATTCAGTCTGTACTAAGCACGTATGTTTAGGGTAATAGAAAATGTCTTTGTGCAAAATTACAGCCAAATCGGATAAGAACTGCGCCCTCTAGAGGCTGAAGAATTATAATAGGGAGACCGGTTTATATGGGAGCTGTATTAGGTTATAAACCGATTCAGTCTGTACTAAGCCCGTATGTTTAGGGCAATAGAAAATGTCTTTGTGCAAAATTACAGCCAAATCGGATAAGAACTGCGCCCTCTAGAGGCTGAAGAATTATAATAGGGAGATGGGTTTATATGGGAGCTATATCAGGTTATAAACCGATTCAGTCTGTACTAAGCACGTATGTTAACGGTAACAGAAAAAGTCTATGTGTAAAATTTCAGCCAAATCGGATGAGAATGGCGCCCTCTGGAGGCTGAAGAAGTATAATCGGGAGATCGGTTTATATGAGAGCTATATTAGGTTGTATACCGATTTCGACCATACTCGTTAAGTATGTTGAAGGTCAAAGGAGAAGTCATTGTGCACAATTTCAGCCAAATCGGGTATGAACTGCACCCTCTAGAGGCTCAAGAAGTATAATCGGGAGATCGGTTTATATGGGAGCTATATCAGGTTATAAACCGATTCAGATCATATTATATACGTATGTTAAAGGCAATAGGCGAAGTCGTTGTGCGAAATTTCAGCCAAATCGGATGAGAATGGCGCCCTCTATAGGCTCAAGAAGTATAATCGGGAGATCGGTTTATATGGGAGCTATATCAGGTTATATACCGATTTGGACTATACTCGTCACATATGTTGAAATTCAAAGGAGAAGTCATTGTGCAAAATTTCAGCCACATCGGATTAGAACTGCGCCCTCTAGAGACTGAAAAAGTATAATCGGGTGATCGGTTTATATCAGAGCTTTATTAAGTTAAAAATCGATTTCGACCATACTCTTCAGGTATATTTAAGGTAATAGAGGAATTCTATGTGCAAAATTTCAGCCAAATCAAATAAGAACTGCGCCCTCTAGAGGCTCAACAAGTATAATCAGGAGATCGGTTTATATGGGAGCTATATCAGGTTAAACACCGATTCAGACTATATTAAGCACGTATGTTAAAGGTGACAAAAAAAAGTCTATGTCTAAAATTTCAGCAAAATTGGATAAGAACAGCGCCCTCTAGAGGCTCAAGAATTATAATCAGGAGATCGGTTTGTGTGGGTGCTATAGCAGGTTATATACCGATTTAGACCATATTTAGCTCGTATGTTAAGGGCGGCAGGAGAAGTTGTTGTGCAAAATTTCAGCAAAATCAGATTAGAACTGCGCCCTCTTGGGGCTCAAGAAGTGCAATCTTGAGATCGGTTCACGATGGAGATATTTCAAGTTTTAAGCCGATTCCGACCATACTTGGCAAGTATGCTGAAGTTCACACGAAAAGTCAGTTTTCGTATATTGGAGGTCATAGAATTAGTCACTTTGAAATTTTTCAACCAAATTGGATAAGAACTGCGCCCTCTAGAGGCTAGAGAAGTATAATCGATGGATATGTTTATATGGGAGCTATATCATCTTATGAACGGATTCAGACCGGATAAATTCAGTCAAATCGGATAAAAATTACGCCGTCTAGAGACTCAAGAAGTCAAGATCTGAGATCGGTTTATATTGGAGCTATATCAGCTTTTGAACCGATTCAGACCATACTTGACACATCTGTTGAAAGTCATAGACGACATCATGAAAAATTTCAGCCATATCGGATAACAACTACGCTCTCTAGAGGCTCAAGAAGTATGATTCGGAAGTCGGTTTATATGGGAGCTATACCTAGCAGGCAGACAGACGAACAGATCTGTCTAGATCGACTTAAAATGTCATGGTGATCAAGAGAAGGCATACTTTTAGGGTCTTAGACCAATA
This sequence comes from Stomoxys calcitrans, assembly GCF_963082655.1. Classification (NCBI taxonomy): domain Eukaryota; kingdom Metazoa; phylum Arthropoda; class Insecta; order Diptera; family Muscidae; genus Stomoxys; species Stomoxys calcitrans. The sequence continues at coordinate 58,118,356 of NC_081554.1, read as the reverse complement.
TTTTGATGGTGGAGGGTGTAAAAACTCTCACCAACGGGGGTATGGTCCAGTCAGTCAATTCAGGCCTCTTAAAAACTCAAGAATGGCAAGAAAACTAAGTGCCTGGAGCGAATCCAAGGCACGGGAAAATTTATTTACCTGTTTTTCTGTGCCATCTTCTTTTAATTTTCACTCCTCTTCGTCATCGCACAGTCTGCTAAAATCTGTCCCTCCCTGCCTTCAGTGCGACGTCAAAGACCCGGCATTGCAATGACCGCTCAAGGCTCCTGGGCTGAGGATGCCGAAGTCAGGCTTCCCCAACCCCGGGATAAGTGAAGTTGTGTTTCACAAACTACTCGGCCAAAGGGCCTTTGCGTCCTGGAAACTTACAGTTTAAGCTCAAGCCTTATTCGCGCTGCAATCGCAGAAGGCGTCCACCCTAACAAGAAGCTCGTACAGAGGAGCGCTCATTGACTTCATGGGGCACGATTTACCCCAATCTGCGAAACATTCTTAGCTAGCTCATTGGCTTCTTCATTCCATGCCTTCTCGTGATGCATCTAGGAACCCTGGCAGCCTCTGCCACGTTTCTATAAAGCTTTTTGCCCACCAATCTTGGCCTTACATGGCTCGAAATCAGAGCCGTCAGCGCTGCCAGACTCTACCTACATCATGACAATCTGATCGGCCCGCTCTCGTACCGACATCGTCTACAGTGCCTTCAGGAAGGCGAATACCTCTCCCTCAAAAGATGCCGCACCCGTCCAAAAGCCTATAACGCAGCCTGTCAAATGTAGAATTTCCCATGAACATTTCATTAAGGAACAGTGGATATTTCTCTTATATCAATGAGTGCAGTCCGATTTAAGTTTAAGCTCAAAGATAAGGGGTCTACTGGTTTTTATGCCGTTCGGACTCGGCTGGGTAGAGATACCTCACAGATGTTTCAAAGGCGAAAACCACTGCTGAAAATTGATTTCTGATGTCACGCCTGGATTTGAACCCAGGCAGGATACTTCACAGATGTTGCATAGCGAAAACCACCGCTGAAAATTGTGTACTGATGTTCACGCCTGGATTTTAGCCCAGGTTTTTGTCATCATAGATGGACATGCTAACCTGTGAGCCATGGTGGCCGCCATAACGCAACCTGGTTTCAAGAAATTTAATGACGGTTTCAGCTTCCCATCCAATTTAGACCCATCCCATGTATGCACCGGGTCACTAGAAGGGCGGTATAGTCCCAGCCCACAGATGTCTTTTCGCAAAAATGACGTCAACTAGGAATTACTCTTCTGGCATATAATCAGTATTGACACATATACAATGCCCCCAAACCCAATCTCCATACCAGAACCCTATGTGAGTCACTGAATCCAATTTAGATCCATTCATGTAAACAGAGGTTCTCGGCAATGGTGGAGTCCCCCAGCCCAGAAATCTTTTTTCAGGAAATCGACATATAGCTCGTCAACAAAAAAGGATTCCCCAGGTATATAATCAGTCGCGTCGCATATAGAATGCCGCCACACCGCATTTGCATCCACCGGTGGAACCGAAAATTCTCCAAAGTTCGGAGAGCACCTAGTACCAGACTCCCTCATTCTAAGGGTGATCTTTGTTGCAACATATCCCACATGCAGATGCAAGGGCCTAAGATCGAGAATGGTACTCAGCGTATCTCTAGGGGCACCTCTCCTTACCCCCAGGGATCAGAACCGCCTCGGTACCCCGTACCTTCTGGATCATTCTACGAGGAAAGTTGTTCAAAGTCGGATGATACAACAAACATCAGCCGGGCACTGTCCCTGGCCTAAGTCCCCAACTGATTCTCATCGAGTTGCCGCAGAAGTAGAGCAAGTTCAGTCTCTATTTCAACCCTTTCCTCGACATTCCTTCCCCACTTTAGTTTCTGGTTAATACTAACACCCAAATAATTGACCTCCGAAAAAAGCAGCAGCTCCTCTATAGAGGGCGCAGTTCTTATTTAATTGGCCTAAAATTTAAATCGATCCATACCCTGATATCGGTACCATATAAACCGATGTCCCAATTCTACTTTATGAACCTATAGAGGGCGCCATTTTTATCTAATGGGACTGAAATTCTGTTTGTCCTCTAACAACTGAACCTGGTATGGTTTGAATCGGTCCATAAACCGATAGGGCTACCATGTTAACCAATCTCCCGACTTGACTTCTATAACCTCTAGAGCGCGCAATTCTGGTATCCTAGTAGGGTCCGCACCGGCCCACAACCTGATATAGCTCCCATATAAACCGATCTTCTGATTTTACTACTCTAGCCTCTAGAGGGCGCTGTTCTTATCCAATTGAGCTGATACTCTGCACGATGTATTCTTTTGTTTTCCACTATGACTCCAATAGCTATACCAGATATGGTCCGAATCGGTCCATACCCTTATATAGGTCCCATATAAACCGATCTCCTGATTTCACTTCTAGAACTTATAGAGGGCGCATTTATTACTTAATTGAGCTGATATTCCGCGCGAAGTTTTCTTCTATGACTGCTTATTACTACACCTAGTACTGTCCGAATCAGTTCATATCCTAATATAGCTGCCATGTAAACCGATCTTCTAATTTTACTTCTAGACGGCGCTAATTTTATCCAATTGAGCTGTGACTCTGCGCGATGTGTTCTTCTGTTTTCCACAATGACTCCAATAGCTATGCCAAATATGGTCCGAATCGGTCCCTACCCATATAAACTGACCATCTGATTTTACATCTAAAGCCTCTAGAGGGCGCATGATACGTTCTTCTATCACGTCTAATAACTATACCTAGTATGGTCCGAATCGGTTGATATAGCTCCCATGTAAAACGATCTTCTGATTTTACTACTCTAGCCTCTAGAGGGCGCTACTTTTATCCAATTGAGCTGAAATTTTGCACGATGTGTTCTTCTGTTTTCCACATGGCTCCAATAGCTATGCCAAATATGGTCCGAATCGGTCCAAACGCTGACATAGGTACCATATAAAACGACCTTCTGATTTTATTTCTATAGCCTCTAGAGGGCGCATGATACGTTCTTCTATCACCTCTCATAACTATACCTAGTATGGTCCGAATCGGTTCATACCCTGATATAGCTTCCATGTAAAACGATCTTCTGATTTTACTACTCTAGCCTCTAGAGGGCGCTACTTTTATCCGATTGAGCTGAAATTATGCACGATGTGTTCTTCTGTTTTCCACAATGACTCCAATAGCTATATCAGGGTTTGGTCCCATCGGTCCAAACGCTGATATAGGTTCCATATAAACCGATCCCCTGATTTTACTTCTTGAACCTATAGATGGCGCAATTTTTATTTAATTGAGCTGAAATTCCGCACGAAGTTTTCTTCTATGACCTCTAATAACTTCACCTAGTATGATCTGAATCAGTTCATGCCCTGATATAGCTCCCATGTGTACCAATCTTTTGATTTTACTTCTATAGCCGCTAGAGGGCGCTGCCTCTAGAAGGCAAAATTCTTATTCAATTGGGCGAAAATTTTGCAAAATGACTTCATGAACTCCAATAGCTATACCAAATATGGTGAGAATCGGTGCATACCCTGATATAGATCCCATATAAACCGATCTCCTGATTGAGCACTAGGGACGCTATTTTTATTCGATTGGGGAGACCAACGTAGCGCAGAGGTTAGCATGTTCGCCTTTGACACTGAACGCCTGGGTTCGAAACCCTGATATAGATCCCATATAAACCGATCTCCCGATTGAGCACTAGGGACGCTATTTTTATTCGATTGGGGAGACCAACGTAGCGCAGAGGTTAGCATGTTCGCCTGATCGCCTGGGTTCGAATCCTAGCGAGACCACTAATGTTGGCAACATTTGTGAGATACAATGCCATTTAAAAACTTCTCTCCAAGGAGCTCCATTTATTTAGGCATTCAGTTAATGAGCTAAGCACCTTTATTTGCTTGAAAATATTTTCCTTCAACCGATGAACCGTACACAGTTCTGTTCCTCTCCCTCATATCTCTGAACAGGGCTAGCCTAGCCTAGTGAAGCAAAAATTTTTACAGAAAAAAAGTGGAAATGTATGCGAAATTCAAGGCAGTCAGTCAGCCAGCCAGCGACCATAGCCTATTGAATGGCCAACATTCCAAAAAGAAAAAAAACTGAAAAAAAAAGAAAACACCGACCAAACCAAAGGACCACAGACTAATGCTGGGGACTTGTGAGGGTATTGGTGGATTTCAATGTAACCAACTGACAGGCAAACCATTAGCTCTGTTCAACACACTAACAGGGCAGCAACATTTATTATCACAGAAATTTCTGAAGGCCATACAACGAACTTTTTTGTTTTTTTGGTGGGTTTTTATAGTTTTTTGCTTTGTGAAAACAACACAAGTCTCTCCTTCTCACAAAAAAAAAAAAACCGAATACCATTAAGTAGACCAACAGTGGTGGCAAGAGAAGCAGCAGCAGCACACACACAACACCACCTTCCTTCGCATTTCAAGAGATCCTTTTTTTGCAATGCCGCCCATGAATGTATGTGTCTGTGTGTTCTTCTTTCCTCGCCTGAAAAAAGCCAGGCATAACAAAACAACGTCAAAGTAGAAAAATTTATATTCAACTTAAGGCTGAACATCAGCATCAGAGTGCTTGCTGGTTTTCATAGCCTAGCCTAGCATTTTGGCCTGGCTACAAAAAAATATCCTTTGCCAGAGCCATGTTGTTGTGAGGCTGGTGGTGATGGCCCATCAAGGACGCAAAAGCACACACTCACTGACTCACAAGTATTGCCTCGGAAAACAGAAAAATAAATACTGAACCATACACGTGTATGCAATCAAACTCACACACACACACACACACAAATATACACAACAGACTTAAACCAACATGGATCCCAATTCCAGTTTATAAATAAATATAGACGGCAAAGTATATGAGTGCTTTTGTTTTGTGTGTTTGTTTTTTTTTATTTACTTTTTTATTTTTGGTCCTTTCCATTTGTTTGCTGTTTCGTCCTTTTCGAACATAACGAATGTCCGTTTTTTTTTTCTGCGACAGAAACAAGTTGGAGATGCGATAAGCATTGTTTGTAGTCAACCCACACAATGTGGAACCTCAGTGGTGGAAAGCAAGTGCATGTAAGTGGGAGAGAGAGAGGAAGTGGAGAGAAAAGAGAGACTGGGAGTAAGCAAACAAGTAAGCACCAGTTCCATGAGATAACTTGCCAAATGTCAGGATATTTGATATAAAGCACAGTGATTTTTAACAACTAAGGGATACAAGCCCCCAAAGGCAAAAAATTTAACAACCAATCACATATGGGATATTTACAATTGATTTTTTTAAATTTTATTTCTCTACGAATTTTTGTCAGGCTTTTATTTCAATAGGAAATTTTGTCAATATTTTATTTCTATGGGAAATTTTGTCAAAATTTCATTTCTATGGGAAATTTTGTCAAAATTTTTATTTGCATGGGAAATTTTGTCAAAAACTCATTTGCATGGGAAATTTTGTCAAAATTTCATTTCTATGGGAAATTTTGTCAAAATTTCATATCTATGGAAAATTCTGTCAAACTTTCTTTTCCATGGGAAATTTTGTCAAAAAAAATTTTTATAGGAAATTTTGTCAAAATGTCATTTCAATGGGAAATTATGTCAAAATTTCATTTCTATGGGCAATTTTGTCAAAATTTCATTTCTATAGGAAATTTTGTCAAAATTTCATTTCTATGGGAAATATTGTCAAAATTTCATTTGTATGGGAAATTTTGTCAAAATTTCATTTGTATGGGAAATTTTGTCAAAATTTCATTTCTATGGGAAATTTTGTCAAAATTTCACTCTTATGGGAAACTTTGTCAAAATTTCACTCCTATGGGAAATTTTGTCAAAATTTCACTCCTATGGGAAATTTTGTCAAAATTTCACTCCTATGGGAAATTTTGTCAAAATTTCACTCCTATGGGAAATTTTGTCAAAATTTTATTTCTATGGGAAATTTTGTCAAAATTTCATTTCTAAGGGAAATTTTGTCGAAATTTCATTTCTTTGGTAAATTTTAGCCAAATTTCATTTCTTTGGTAAATTTTAGCCAAATTTCATTTCTATGGGAAATTTGGTCAAAATTTCATTTCTCCGGGAAATTTTGTCAAAATTTCATTTCTATGGGAAATTTTGTCAAAATTTCATTTCTATGGGAAATTTTGTCAAAATTTCATTTCTATAGGAAATTTTGTCAAAATTTCATTTCTATAGGAAATTTTGTCAAAATTTCATTTCTATGGGAAATTTTGTCAAAATTTCATTTGTATGGGAAATTTTGTCAAAATTTCTTTTCCATGGGAAATTTTTTCAAAATTTCTTTTCCATGGGAAATTTTTTCAAAATTTCATTTCTATGGGAATTTTTTTTTAAATTTCATTCTAGGGAAATTTTTTCAAAATTTCATTTGTATGGGAAATTTTGTCAAAATTTCATTTCTAAGGGAAATTTTGTCAAAATTTCATTTCTATGGGAAATTTTGTCAAAATTTCATTTCTATGGGATATTTTGTCAAAATTTTATTTCTATGGGAAATTTTGTCAAAATTTCATTTCTATGGGAAATTTTGTCAAAATTTCTTTTCCATGGGAAATATTGTCAACATTTCATATCAATGGGAAATTTTGTCAAAATTTTATTTCTATGGGAAATTTTATCAAAATTTCATTTCTATGGGAAATTTTGTCAAATTTGATTTCTATGGGAAATTTTCTAAAAATTACATTTCTATGGGAAATTTCGTCATAATACCATTTCCAAAGGAAATTTTGTCAAGATTTCATTTGCATGGGAAATTTTGTCGAAATTTCATTTCTATGGGAAATTTTGTCAAAATTTCATTTCTATGGGAAATTTTGTCCAAATTTCATATCTATGGGAAATTTTGTTAAAATTTCATATCTATGGGAAATTTCTTCAAAATTTCATTTCCATGGAAAATTTTTTTCAAAATTTCATTTCTATGGGCAATTATGTCAAAATTTCATTTCTATGGGCAATTTTGTCAAAATTTCAATTCTATAGGAAATTTTGTCAAAATTTCATTTCTATGGGAAATTTTGTCCAAATTTCATATCTATGGGAAATTTTGTTAAAATTTCATATCTATGGGAAATTTCTTCAAAATTTCATTTCCATGGAAAATTTTTTTCAAAATTTCATTTCTATGGGAAATTATGTCAAAATTTCATTTCTATGGGCAATTTTGTCAAAATTTCATTTCTATAGGAAATTTTGTCAAAATTTCATTTCTATGGGAAATTTTGTCAAAATTTCATTTCTAAAGGAAATTTTGTCAAAATTTCATTTCTAAGGGAAATTTTGTCAAAATTTAATTTCTAAGGGAAATTTTGTCGAAATTTTATTTCTATGGGAAATTTTATTAAAATTTCACTTCTTTGGTAAATTTTAGCCAAATTCATTTCTATGGGAAATTTTGTCAAAATATCATTTCTCTAGGAAATTTTGTCAAAATTTCATTTCTATGAGAAATTTTGTCAAAATTTCATTTCTATAGGAAGTTTTGTCCAAATTTCATTTCTATAGGAAATTTTATCAAAATTTCATTTCTATGGGAAATTTTGTCAAAATTTCATTTGTATGGGAAATTTTGTCAAAATTTCATGTGTATGGGAAATTTTGTCAAAATTTCATTTGTATGGGAAATTTTGTCAAAATTTCTTTTCCATCGGAAATTTTTTCAAAATTTCATTTCTATGTGCATTTTTTCAAAATTTCATTCTAGGGAAATTTTTTCAAAATTTCATTCCTATGTGAAAATTTGTCAAAACTTTATTTCTATGGGAAATTTTGTCAAAATTTCTTTTCCATGGGAAATTTTGTCAAAATTTCATTTCTATGGGAAATTTTGTCAAAATTTCATTTCCATGGAAATTTTTTTTCAAAATTTCATTTGTTTGTTTGTTTGTTTGTTTATTGAGTGTAACACCAGCACAACAAGATTATATCTTATATGTTAATGTGCTGATTCGCAATAGAGTATATAAAATAATGATTATTCTTTTTAAAAGGATATTAACTAATCTTAACATTTTAAATTATAGTAGTAAATATTAAGGACATTTAAAGAAAAATAATTCGTAGTTCATTTAAAAAATTTAAATAGCTCATTTTTGAATGAAGTTGCATTGCTTATGCTCTGTATGTTGGGAGGTAGGTTGTTCCAGAGACGCGTACTATGTACAATGTACTGTCGTTCAGAGGTTTGTGTGGCAAATCGTGGTTGAATGAGTTTTAGGCCACGGTTGGATCTGGCGAATTTCAGATGTTTGTGTAGGTATTCAGGTTCTTTTGTGTAGATTACCTTGTGCAGAAGAAGTAGACATCTGACATTCAGTAAGTTTGAAAAAGTTAAGTTAAATATTTGGTATGTAAATTGTGATATACGAGCTTGTCGACTTTTGTTAAACACATATCTTGCAATATCATTGTAAGCAACATTAAGCTTTCTACTGGTGTCTGCATCACAATTCGCAAATATCTCGCATCCATATAACAATGTGGGAATTAAATAACTTTTTGCAAGTAACATTCGGATGTGAAAAGGAGTTGACAAGCGAACAGTCCATAAATTTCGCAGCATCCCACGTACTTTGCCAACTGTTGCATTAATGTGATTTGTCCACGTTAGGGTTGAATTAAAAGTCAATCCTAAATTTGTGGCTACTTGTACAAGATTCACTACAGAGTTACCAATCTTCACAACGAGATCATCAGTTATTGTCACATTTCTTTTACTTATCAGAATCAGTTTGGTTTTGGATGGATTTAAACATAATGCATTATTAACAGCCCAACAATGTATTAAGTCTAAATCAATATTTATGTTAGACACACAGGTTTGGATATCTTTCAGTTTGCAGTATGTGTAAAGTTGGACATCGTCAGCATACATTTGGATTTTAGATGTTGCAGGCACATCAGGCAGATCATTTATATACATGGAAAATAAAAGAGGGCCAAGGATAGAACCTTGAGGTACTCCTTTAAGGACATTCAGAGAGTTAGACCAACTATTGTTATAAAAAACAGACTGCGATCTTTGCGTCAAATATGATGATATCAGCTTGCAAGACGTCTCGGAGAAATTAAATAATTTCATAAGTTTTAGGACAAGAATATTATGGTTTACAGTGTCAAAGGCCTTACTGTGATCCAAAAGAAGGAGAAAGGATATCATTCCGTTATCCATACTTTGACGAAAGTTTTCAATTACATCAATCAGAACAGTGGTACAACTTCTTTTCTTTCTAAATCCAGATTGCCAGTTAGATAACAAATTTTCAGATTTCAGAAAATGCTCAATTTGGTTAGCCATTATGCGTTCCAGTGCTTTAGACAGGTATGGTAAAATGGCGATGGGACGGTACTCATTTTTTGATTTGCGAATAGGTACAATTTTTGCATGTTTCCATTCAAGCGGAAAAGTGGATTTAGTTAGAACAGTGTTAAATATATATGTTAAATATGGCAGAATCTTTGGCACAATTATTTTAATAAATCGTGGATTTATTTCATCAGTTCCGATCGCATTAGATTTAATGGACAGAATGCTGTGTAGAACCTCAGTTTCATTTACACAGCGAAAGGAAAAAGGATTTTCAACAGCTACCATGCACATATTTTCATATATATTTTCAGTAGGATAGACAGTGTTTATTGAAACAAAATTCTCATTTCTGGTAAGGTATATATATTATCGCATATATCCGGGCGAAACCAAGTTTCAGATACACATATGGCATCTATAGCAGAATTCACAAAAGTATCTCGAAATTCATCCATTTTATTGTTCAAACTTTGTGCATTTATATGAACAATTGTAAGCCCAGGCATTTGGTTCTTAAAAATCTTCAGCATCAATTTGAGATTATCTCTGGAACCGCAAGAAGTGTCACTTGACATATGTAATACGCATAAGCAATGCTAACAGTATGAATAGTTGACTTAAGTGCTGAGCTGTATTAAGGAATTTCGATTTAAATAGAGGCAAAACATATATATGATAACATAGAAAAAGGCATAGTAAAGCGAATATATAGTAACATACAATTAAAATTATTATATTAAATTTAATATGACACCAAAATATTTCAGGACTCAATATGAGCAACTGGTCTTTCAGGTGTTTCACGAAAGAGATTGGTAAGTTGCTCTATGTTTTCAACAAGCGTAGGGGAATCAGATCCAGGCCGTCTTACATAAACAAGGCCACGAAGCGAAAAAACAGACTCCAGATGTTTTTGTCGCTTAAGCTTCAGTGCATTTTGAAAAATTTTGTAATTATGGTTTGTCAGGTTCTCATTTATATAGAACGGTTTATTAGAGTCAAAACCTGCATGACTCAATACCAGGTTTGAATTAATTGATTTTCTAAACCTCGCAATATTTTTTAAGACAAAGTTTTTGTCAAATGGCGTTGCTAAATGAACCATAATTACAGAGTCTGAAGAGTTATTCTGGTTACGAACGTTGTCCAGACGGTACATAGCTCTAATCGTTGGGTTCGCTATGTTAATTGTGTCACAAATATTTGCAAAAATTTGGTACAGGTTCTCCCCATTTTCGGAAGGTATGCCATTTATTCTCAGATCGCAAGCCACTTGGTTGTTTTCAAATTTTTGCTGATTTGCTTTCAGTAATTGAATTTGATTTTTCATTTCAGTCATTGTATTTTCCATACCATCAATTTTGTCCACGACTGTTGTTACTTTGTCAACCCTTTCATTGAGTTTCACATATTTTTCATTTAATTTAGATATCTCGCACTTGATGTCGGCCATACTCTTATCTATGACAGCTAAGAGACGCGACTCAGTTTCAGATAAAAGAGATTTTAAAAGCTCTGTTTGCTTCTCAAATCTCTTATCGATTAACATAAGCATTCGGTGTGGAGAGTCATAATTTGAAAGCCGCGGAGTTTTGTTGACACTTTCCTCACTTATGCTCATCCCCTCTCTCATTCGTTTTGGCGCCAACAACAGAGACTCTCCAGGAGAAATATTGTTGTTGGATGAAGATATTATTTTCACTGATGGCACTTCAGACATGATGAGTTAACTTTAATGTTTCTCAGGGTTAATTGTTGTTGTTGTTGTTTTAGTTCTTCACTTTTTTCTAGTTTAGCACTTTGATATGTGGTTTTGTTTTGTTTTGAATTTGTATTTGAAGCCTGTGTTGTATTCTTTTTTGTAAATAACACGACGGTGATTTGCCAAGCAAACAGTATGAACAAAAATTAAACTTTGTCAGTTAAAAAACACTTTTAAACATTTGAAATAATTTATTTTTGAGGAGCGTTTTAAAAACACGTCTGTACGCAAAGAGAGTTCTGTTTTGTTTTTGTAATTTCCATGGAAATTTTTTTTTTAAATTTCATTTGTATGGGAAATTTTGTCAAAATTTCATTTCTATGTTAAATTTTGTCAAAATTTCATTTCTATGGGAAATTTTGTCAAAATTTCATTTCTATGGGAAATTTTGCCAAAATTTTATTTCTATGGGAAATTTTGTCAAAATTTTATTTCTATGGGAAATTTTGTCAAAATTTTATTTCTATGGGAAATTTTGCAAAAATTTCATTTCTATGGGAAATTTTTTCAAAATTTTATTTCTATGGGAAATTTTGTCAAAATTTCATATTCATGGGAAATTTTTTCAAAATTTCATTTGTATGGGAAATTTTGTCAAAATTTCATTTCTATGGGAAATTTTGTCAAAATTTCATTTCTATGGGAAATTTTTGTCAAAATTTCATTTCTATGGGAAATTTTGTAAAAATTTCATTTCTATGGGAAATTTTGTCAAAATTTCATTTCCATGGGAAATTTTGTCAAAATTTCATTTCTATGGGAAATTTTGTCAAAATTTTATTTCTATGGGAAATTTTGTCAAAATTTCATTTCTATGGGAAATTTTGTTAAAATTTCATTTCTATGGGAAATTTTGTCAAAATTTCATTTCTATGGGAAATTTTTTCAAAATTTCATTTCTATGGGAAATTTTGTCAAAATTTCATTTCCATGGGAAATTTTGCCAAAATTTCATTGCTTTGGAAATTTGTAAACTTTTCAATTTAACTTTCCTTCCCTCATTGTCCCACTGTTCCCCTCCCTTGTATAGACGAGAGCTTGCGGAAGCTGTAAGCGAAAGGAAATGATGTGTTCCTCGAAATGGTATGAGGTAAAGTTAAAGGACATCCTCTCTCTATCAGTATTACTGCGTGTGATGGGGCCAAATGGGGGTCGACTGTGTTGTTAAATTGCTACACGTGCCGACATTTTCCGCATAAATATGTCTGTTGATTTTTTTTTCGCCTTTTCGTTTTATTTTTTTTTTTTTGCCAAACTGAAGACCAACTCTAGACGTTGTAAACAGCATGACGACGACAACAACAACTACGAAGGCGTCGTCGCCGACTACGTCGATTTGGGTACCAGCACAAGTAGTCGTAGTAGGGAAGGATTATTTTGTGGAAATTTGGCAACATAGCATGAAGGTGGTTGGGCTGGGCTTATTACTTGAATTTCCTTTGTCGTCAAATATTTGCTGGAATTTAAAGATAAACAAATATTTGGGCAATTTGTTGGATAAAAATTTTAAATTTACGACATTTGCCAATTAAAAGGGTCGTTAGCATGTTTCAAGGGCAAACGAATAAATGATGGATGATTAAAGGGTCCTGAGGGGAAAAATTTCAATAAAAGGGACATAAAATGAAAACAAGCAGAAAGTTTTTCAGAAATTTCCTCAAACAATTAAATTTTACCAAAATTTTTATAGAATTGAATTTTGGACAATATTACCCATAGAAGTGAAACTTTGAAAAAAGTTTCTTTATAAATGAAATTTTTTAAAAAAATTTTCCATAGAAGTGAAATTTAAACAAAATTTCCCAAAGAAGTGGATCTTTAACATAATTTCCCATAGAATTGGCTTTTTAACAAAATTTTCCAAAGAGGCAGGTTTCTGTCGACGATCAGCGTGATCATGGAAGGGTCACTGAGGAGATACTCGCGATGGGCTACCAGAAACGGGTTGAGAACCAACCCAAGGAAGACAGAGCTGTGCTCTTCACGTGTTGTTACAAGTTACCAGAGTTCAGACTCTCGTCCAAAACGGAATCACCCTGCATCTTGCAAAGGAGGCAAAGTACCTTGGCATAGTCCTTAATTCGAAGCTGTCCGTAAAAAAGGAGTACCGAGCAAAGAGGGCTACTAGAAATGGGTTGACCAATGGTTGGTTGGACCAACCCAAGCAAGACAGAGCTGCAGCTCTTCACGCGTAGATATAAGATACCAGAGTTCAGACTTTCGTCCAAGACGGAATCACCCTGCAGCTGTCAAAGGAGGCGAAGTACCTTAGCATAGTCCTTGATTCGAAGCTATCCTGGAAGAGGAATACCGAGGAAAGAGATGTAAAACACTGTGCGCTTTTTACTCCTGCAGGAGCATGCTCAGAAGGAAGTCGGGGGTAACCCCCGAATCGATTTCATGCCTACTACCGTAAGCATGTCCTCCTATGACGCCGAACTCCTGAGTTCACATCCAGGCGTGAACATCAAAAAAATGTTCAGCGTTGGTTATCCCCTTACTAATGTTGGTATCCTGCCATGTTATAGCTTCTCTACCAAGGGGTGTCGCTATGCGGCACGCCGTTCGGACTCGGCATAAGACAGGAGCCCCTTATCAGTGAGCCTGAACTACTACACTCATTGATATGAGAGAAAAATCCCCTGTTCATTAATGGAATGTTCATGGGCCGTATAGTAAGGCCATTGCGAGACCAGTACTGACCTATTGAGCATTGGTATGGTTTAGAGCCGTAGAGAAGAGAACTCGTACTGGAGAATTCGAGAATGTACAAAGACTGGCCTGTTTTGGGCTCGCAGGGGCACTGAAAGCCGCACCGCAGGTAGGTCGGGCAGCGATGCTGCATATGTAGCCCATTGGGGCCTATTTTCGGAACTGCGCCGCCAAGGTCGCGCTAAGGCTGAAGAAGCTCGGCATGCTGAAGGAAGACAGTTGGGGACACGGATAAGTTCTTGATGTTGTGGATGCGGAGAGTAGACTGATGAGGATCTCCGACAACCTTGCACCGCTACCGACTGCTATAAGGGCATTCAGGATTCGTTTTCCTGAGAGGGATGAATGGATGACGAATGCTGTGCTTGTGTAGGATCAGACCTCTATGTTCAACTGGATTAGGGGGTCTACTCCGACGCCCTCAATATCGGCATGTCTCTAAGATTGCCGGACGAGTATACGGTCTTTCAGGCTGCAGTATGTGCCAATTCAACAGCCGCAAGAGAAATTCTGGCAAGGGATTAAGGCTCGAGAACCGTTAGGTCGAGGTGCGTGGCGTATTGCTTGGAGTCCCTGGATAGGTTCCGATTGCACAATTTCACGCTGACATGGGTTTTCGGGCATCAGGGCATTCCAGGGAATTTGGGGGCGGATGAATGCGCCACGAGGGGTTTGTCAGAGCCGGGCGAACAAGTCATCGGCCTTGCCTACGTGTCATTTGTCGAGTTACTGAACGCAGGTGTAAATATGGCCAAATCGTTGTCGGTGGCAAAATTAGACTCAGAGGATGGTTGCTGGACTGCTTGGGCACTCTGGTCTGTTATCAATCGGAGGAGGACAAAGGAGAGGACAAACGTAGCATTTGCTATGTTCAAGTTCGAGTCTGCAGCAACTCAGGCTCTCCTTTTTGCATAGCTATTTCTTCTGCGATCTGGTTTATCTTGCGAACGTTCCTCTGGGAGAAATCACAAAATTTGTTGACGGCACAGTGGGAAAAATCGAAAAAAAAAACTTGCAAAAAATATGCCGTATGGGAACTGGTAGAGATATCTCTTTGAAATTTGAAATGGTTAGAGCTGAGATGTTAGCGAGATCGCGTGCAATATTTTAAGGCCATAGGTGACCCGGGCGCCACGTGGCAGGCCCCTAAATCCTGGCAAATCTTCATTTGTGGTCCGGTTTAAAATTGTTTTGTGCTGGATAGTGTGAACTAAAATCTCTGCAAAAATGGTGGCGAAGAGAATATCGCAGAACCAATCCCTGATGATGAAATAGAATATTTAGCTCCTAGTCAGAATGAAGTCCAAGTTACTGTGACCCGACTGAAGAACACCAAGGCAGCAGGAACCGACGGGTTACCCGCTGAACTATTTAAGAACTGTACGACGACAGCAAAGTTACAAGTCTAAAAATACAACGGCTGCGTTGGCTTGGTCACGTTGTCAGAATGGATGAAGAAGATCCAGCAAAGGAGTCTTTTGAAGGCAAACACAGAGGTACACGCAAACCAGGACCGACCAAAATACCAATGGAAAGATCAAGTGGTGGAAGACACCTAGAAACTTGGCATCAGAGATTTTTGAATGAGTGCAGAAGATCGAGGCGCTTGAAACGCCATATAACGTTCGGCTAGTGAAACAAATTTTATGTCATAGCCAATTGACGTAAAGTAAAGTAAAGTAGAAATTAAATTTAGACAAAATTTTAACATTTCAGTTTGAAAAAATGCGCTTTTGCCATGCCCGTCCGTCTGTCTGTTGAAATCACGCTACCGCATATAAGCTTGAAGCTTAATCGGACTATATCTTGATATTGCCCCATATAGACCGATCCGCCGATTTAGGGTCTTGCGGTAGGCCCTTCGACAGGGAGTTGCGGTAGGCCCTTCGACATCCTTCTTCAATTTGGCTCAGATCTGTCCAGATTTGGATATAGCTGCCATATAGACCGATCTCCCGATTTAAGGTTTTGGATCCAAAAAGGCGGATTTATTCTTCGATGTCGCCGAAATTTGGGACAGTGAGTTCTGTTAGGCCCTTCGATATCCTTCTTCAATTTGGCTCAAATCGGTCTTGTTTTGGATATAGCTGCCATATAGACCGATCTCCCGATTTAAGGTTTTGGATCCATAAAAGGCGGATTTATTCTCCGATGTCGCCGAAACTTGGGACAGTGAGTTCTGTAAGGCCCTTCAATATCCTTCTTCAATTTTGCTCAGATCGGTCCAGTTTTGGATATAGCTGCCATATAGACCGATTTCTCGATTTAAGGTTTTGGGCCAATAAAAGGCGCATTTATTATCCGATGTCGCCGAAATTCGGTACAGCGAGTTGCGTTAGACCTCTCGACATTTTTCTTCAGTTTGTCCCAGATCGGTCCAGTTTTGGATATAGCTGCCATATAGACCGATCTCTCGATTTAAGGTCTTGGGCCTATAAAATATGCATTTATTCTCCGATTATGCCAAAATTTGGGACAGTGAGTTGTGTTGGGCCCTTCGACATCCTTCGTCAATTTGGCCCCGATTAGTTCAGATTTGGATATACCTGCCATATAGACCGATATCTCGATTTAAGGTTTTGGGCCCATAAAAAGCCCATTGATTTTCCGATGTCAACGAAATTTGGGAAAGTGAGTTGTGTTAGGCCACTTGACATTTTTCTGCAATTTGGCGCAGATCGGTCCAGATTTGAATATAGCTGCTATATAGACCGACTTCTCGATTTTAGGTTTTAGATCCATAAAAGGTTTATTTCTTGTCCAATTTCATCAAAATTTGGGACGGTGAGTTGTGGTGGGCCGTTCGACAGCCTCCTTTATTTGGCCCAGATCGGTCTAGATATGGATATAGCTCCCATATAGACCGATCTCTCGATTTAAAGTCTTGGTCCCATAATAGGCCCATTTATAATTCGATTTCGTTGAAATTTGACACAGTGACTTATGTTGGGCTTTTCGACATTCGTGTCGTATATGCTTGAGATAGGTCTATATTTGGATATTAGACCACTTAATGTGCGTGCTGAATGTCGATATAGCTGCTTAATGTCGATATAGCTGCTATGAGGGCCTGAATTAAGCATTTTTCGCCGGATTATAACAAAAGGTGGTTTATATATATAACGGATTTAATGGGTATTCAAAGTTCGGCCCCGCCGAACTTAACGGACATGCTAACCTCTGCGCTACCTTACAGTTTGACAAAATGCGGTTTTGTGTAGGCTCCTGCAGTTTAACATTCTATGGCAGTTTTTTTTTTATTAATACCAAAAGCCAAGCTTAGCCTAACCCCGATTTCCGTTTGATTTTCCCGCTAGAAAACCTTGTAACTAAAACACCCAATTTACAAAACATTTAAATCCATGGCTTTTGAAATCATTTAGAACACATTTGTGCCTTCCGCCCCCCCCCCCCCCCCCCCCCCTCTCTCCCCCATGCGTCGCTAATGTTTCGCATTCAATTAATCTTTCCATAAAAATGTTGATTAAAATCACATGAAGTCTTAGATTCGGATACCTTTTTCATGCATTTGCATTCTGAACATTCTCACACCATTTGAAATGGATACAATGCCATTTGTCATGTACGCTGCATTTAATCTCACCATCACGATGAGTGAACGCGTCAGTGTGCTTGGCAGCAACATCAGCGTCATCATTGCCGTTTTTGTCGTCTTCGTCTACTTCTACTTCTTGGACTACAACGTCATTTGGTATCGCTATCGCTATCGCAATCTCAAATTTTTCAATTCGTTGTCGCCTGGTGAGTGAGTGAGTTTAGTGAGAGACTGTGACAGGGGCTGGTGGGGAGTCGTTGGCAGATAGACCATTAGACCCCATTCTGAAACCAAGCGAATTCAATTTTCATTTCAGATTTATTTCGTTTTGCATTGGTGTTTTACCCAGTTGCATTTATGTTTTACATTCTGACTTTGGGCTTTGTGGATGTGTGTTAGTAAGTGTGTGTGTGTGTGTGTGTGTGTGTGTGTTTGTGTATGGTTGTATGAACGAACTTGATGTTTGGATTTCTTGATAGTTGTCTCTTTTTGTTTTCGTTTTGCCTTTGTGTGGCGGAGATTTTCAAACAAATGATATTCCGAAATTGAAAATACAATACACACTTCGTTCGTGATCAAAATCATTTTTCTGCACTTTCTAGTAGACATGTATGAATGTTGGCATTTGGACACAAATTACAAAAGAAATTGGAAAACATTGTAGATGCGAGGGTGGTTACGTCCTCAATGTGAGTGTGCTGCATATTGAAGAATAGTTCAAAAGTAGCTGCTGAGTATTGAACAGTAGTTGGATGTTTGAAGTGGTCCACACCAGGCCACAATACCATAGAGCGGAAAGAAACCCTAAACACTTTCGCCTAAGGCCGATTAAGGCTTGAGAGGTGTCCTCACGTGAGGCTACGGTAGCCTCGAGGTTAGCATGTCCGCATATGACGCTGAATGCCTGGGTTCCAATCCCGACTAGAATATTTGAAAAAATGTTCAACGGTGGTCTATCCCTCCCAGTGCTGGTGACACTTGTGAGGATGTCGAAGGGCCTAACACAACTCACTGTCCCAAATTTAGTTGCCATCGGAAAATAAATGCTCCTTTCATGGCCCCAAAACCTTAAATCGAGAGATCGGTCTATATGGGAGCTATATCCAAATCTGCACCGATCTGGACCAGATTGACGAAGGATGCCGAAGGGCCTAACGCAACTCACGGTCCGAAATTTCAGCAAAATCGGATGATAAATGTGACCTTTATGGGCCTAAGACCCAAAATTGGCCGATCGGTCTATATGGTGGCTATATCAAAATATATTCCCATATCGCCCTTTCTTCGATTTTCACCTGCTTATGGACAAAAAAATAATCTGTGTAAATATATACTTTATATATATACTTTATAGGATCGGAAATGGATATTTCGATGTGTTGTAACCCCAATGACAAAATAAATATACGCCCATCCTTCGGTGGGGGGTATAACAAGTAAAAAGGCGTTAAAATCGAGACATCGGTCTATATGGCAGCTATATCCAAATCTGGACCGATCTGGGCCAAATTGAAGAATAATGTCGAAGGGCCTAACACAACTCACTGTCCCAAATTTCGTTGCAATCGGACAATAAATGCGCCTTTTATGGCCCCAAAACCTTAAATCGAGAGATGGGTCTATATGGCGGCTATATCCAAATCTAGACCGATCTGGGCCAAATTGAAGAATAATATCGAAGGGCCTAACACAACTCACTGTTCCAAATTTTGGCGATAACAGGTGCAACAAGTAAGAGCGTGGTAAGTTCGGCTGGGCCGAATCTTATATACCCTCCACCATGGATCGCATTTGTCGAGTTCTATGCGCGGTATCTCTTTTAAGGCAAACAAAGAATATTGAATAAGAACTGTTATGATATTGGAGCTAAATCAAGTTATAATCCGATTCGGACCATAAATGAATACTGAACATTGTAGAAGTCATTACGTAAAATGTCAGTTCATTCGGATAAGAATTGCGCCTTGTAGGGGCTCAAAAAGCAAAATCGGGAGATAGGTTTATATGGGAGCTATATCATGCTATAGATCGATTCAGACCATATTAGACACGTATGTTGAAGGTCATGAGAAAAGCCCTTGGACAAAATTTCAGCCAAATCGAATGATGATTGCACCCTCTAGAGGCTCAAGAAGTCAAGACCCAAGATCGGTTTATATGGCAGCTATTTCAAAACTTGGACCGTCTTGAACCATACTTAGTGCAGTTGTTGGAAGTGATACCAAAACACTACGTGCAAAATTTCAGTCACATCGGACGAGAATTACGCCCTCTAGAGGCTGAAGAAGTCAAGACCCAAGATCGGTTTATATGGCAGCTATATCAGGTTATATACCGATTTGCGAAATACTTAGCACAGTTATTGGATGTCATAACAAAACACCTTCGCAAAATTTCAGTCAAATTGGATGAGAATTACGCCCTCTGAAGGCTCACAAAGTCAAGACCCAAGATCGGTTTATATGGCAGCTATATCAAAACTTGGACCGTCTTTAACCATACTTAGTGCAGTTGTTGGAAGTGATACCAAAACACTATGTGCAAATTTTCAGTCAAATAGGACTAGAATTACGCCCTCTAGAGGCTGAAGAATTCAAGATCCAAAACCGGTTTATATGGCAGCTATATCAGGTTATATACCGATTTGCGAAATACTTAGCACAGTTATTGGAAGTCATAACAAAACACCTCATGCAAAATTTCAGTCACATCGGATGAGAATTACGCCCTCTGAAGGCTCACGAAGTCAAGACCCAAGATCGGTTTATATAGCAGCTATATCTGGTTATATACCGATTTGCGAAATACTCAGCACAGTTTTTGGAAGTCATAACAAAACACCTCATGCAAAATTTCAGTCACATCGGACTTGAATTACGTCCTCTAGGAGCTCAAGAAGTCAAGACCCAAGATCGGTTTATATGGCAGCTATATCAGGTTATGAACCGATTTGAACCATACTTAGTGCAGTTGTTGGAAGTGATGCCAAAACACTATGTGCAAAATTTCGGTCGAATAGGACGAGAATTGCGCCCTCTAGAGGCTCAAGAAGTCAAGACCCAAGATCGGTTTACGTAGCAGCTATATCAGGTTATAAACCGATTTGCGCCATACTTAGTGCAGTTGTTGGAAGTGATGCCAAAACACTTTGTGCAAAATTTCAGTCAAATCGGATAAGAATTACACCCTCTAGAGGCTCAAGAAATCAAGACCCAAGATCGGTTTATATGGCAGCTATATCAGGTTGTATACCGATTTGCGCCATACTTAGCAGAATTATTGGAAGTCATAACAAAACACCTCCTGCAAAATTTCAGTCAAATCGGATGAGAATTACGCCCTCTGAAGGCTCACGAAGTCAAGACCCAAGATCGATTTATATAGCAGCTATATCAAAACATGGACCGATTTGGCCCATTTACAATCCCAGCCGACCTACACTGATATCAATTATTTGTGCAAAATTTCAAGCGGCCAGCTTTACTTCTTCGAAAGTTAGCGTGCTTTCGACAGACAAACGAACGGACGGACAAGAAGTCAAGATCCCAGATCGGTTAATATGGCAGCTATATCAAAACATGGACCGATTTGCCTATTTTCAATTCCAACCGACCTACACAAAAAAAAGTATTTGTGCAAAATTTCAAGCGGTTAGCTTTACTGCTTCGAAAGTTAGCGTGCTTTCGTCGGACGGACAGACGGAACAGGCGGACGGACATGGCTAGATCGACTTAAAATGACTTGACGATCAAGAATATATACCTTATGGGGTCTCAGACCTATATTTTGAGGTGTTGCAACCAGAATGACGAAATTATTATACCTCCATCCTATGGAGGAGGGTATAAAAAGAAAAATGTTCGTCTTGGGTCGATTAATGGCTAGACTCCTCTCCTTCGTACCTCAGAGGTTATTATGTCCGCCTATGACGTTGAAGTCATGGGTTCGAAACCTGGATAGACTTTTTGAAAAATGTGCTCCTAGCGCTGGCGACATTTGTGAGTTACTATGCCATGTTAAAATTTCTCCTCAAACAGAAGTCGCACTGCGGCACGCCGTTCGAACTCGGCTATAAAAAGGAGGCCACTCCTCATTGAGCTTAAAATTTGAGTCCATCATCACTCAGTGATTATGAGAAGTTTGCCCCAGCTTCTTAGCGGAATGTTCATGGTAAGCATGTCTGCCTATGACTCTGAACGCCTGGGTTTCAATCCAGGCTAGAATGCATGAAAAATGTTCAACGATGGTTTTCCTGGTGCTGGCGACATCTCTGAGGTACTATGCCATTTCTCCTCAAAGAGAAGTCGCACTGCGGCACGCTGTTCGCACTCGGCTATAAAGAGGAGTCCCCACATCATTGAGCTTAAAATTTGAATCCGTCATCACTCAGTGATATGTGAGAGAAGTTTTTACATGGCAAAGTACCTCGCAAATGTCGCCAGCATCAGGAGGGGATAACCACCGCTGCAAAATTTTGTAGTGTTCCTGCCAGGATTCGAACCCAGGCGTTCCGCTTCATAGGCGGATATGCTAACCTCTGCGCTGCGGTGGCGTCCTAGCAATATTTAAACTTTCTAAGATTTCTGCTGCAACCCTCGTTACCTGGCTCATGGGTGGTGCAAGAATGCAGAATAATATTTCTGCACTGGTGATTTTGTCGCACAATCATTGCTGCTGTTCTTTGTTGTCGTTATAGTTGTTGTTGGCTTCTTCTTCTTCTTCTACTACTGCTTCAGCTGCTGCTGCTGGTTGTTATTCTGTTATTTGTGGTGACTCTTAAGTGAATGCAATTTTTATGATACTGCAACATGCAGCAAGAATTACAACTTCTACCATCGCTGCACTAAAGTTAAATGCACGCACGCATGGACGGACAGACGGACGGACAGCCACAACATAATGGCAGAGGGGTTGGCAGCAATCGGAGTCGCAGTCGGTGATGATGTTGCAAAGCGATAGACAGGCATACAGACAGATGTTTAATATTAACTTTATTTGATGTTTGCCGTTGCTATGATTTCTTTTTCATGCTTCTGCATTCTTGGTTTTTTTTTTTTTTTTTTGGTTTTGCATTGCCAACCAACTCTTTGGCTGCTCTTTTCTATTTTACGCTTGAGAGGAGATATTTATCCCACAGCGCAGTGCGGTAATAAAGATATGTGAGTACGTCTGTACATCCATGTATGCCACACCGCCGCCAATGAAGATAAAATGCAGCCAGAGCACGCCCCATGAAATTGTGACCATGTCTAAGTTAAAAAAAAAATTAAAATTGTCACTTAAAAAAAAAAAACAACAACAAATGGTAGCAAATAACAAATTTTTTAATAATTTATAAAAAAAAAATGGCGTAAAGAAAAATTTAATGAAAATGTTAACACAAATGAACGGAGACCCATGTCAGATGATAAGGACCCTTGGGCCTATAAAGCAAAATTGAAAATTTGCCCATGAACATTCTATTAAGGAACAATTTCTCACATATCAGTGAGTGCTGTCCGATTCAACGTTAAGCCCAATAACAAAGGTCCTTGTGGGTTAACTTCTTGGAGAGAAGTTTTTACATAGCATTGCACCTCACAAATGTCGTCAGCATTAGAAGGGGATAAGTGAAGCACAGTAGAAGAAAATCGAAAAAAAACTAGTAAAAACAAGTAAAAGCGTTCTAATGGGCCGAATCTTATATATCCTCCGCCTGTATCGCAATTGTCAAATTCTTTGAATATCTTTTTCAAATAGCACAAGTAAAAAGGCGTTAAGTTCGGCCGGGCCGAACTTTGGATACCCACCACCTCGGGTATATATGTAAACCACCTTTCATCAAAATTCGGTGAAAATTTCATACCATATACTCATATACCTCATACCGATCTGAACAATATACGACACGGATGTCGAAAAGGCGAACATAAGTCACTGTGTAAAATTTCAGTGAAATCGGATTATAAATGCGCCTTTTATGGAGCCAAGACTTTAAATCGAGATATCGGTCTACATGGCAGCTATATCCAAATCTGGACCGATTTGGGCCAAGTTGCATAAACTTGGCCTAACACTAAGCACTGTCCCAAATTTCGGCGAAATCGGACAATAAATGCCTCTTTTATGGGCCCTAAACCTTAAATCCAGAGATCGGTCTATATGGCAGCTATATTCAAATCTGGACTGATCTGGGCAAAATTGAAGAAGGACGTCGAAGAGCCTAACCAAACTCACTGTCTCAAATTTCAGCGACATCGGACAATAAATGCGTCTTTTATGGCCCCAAAACCTAAAACCTAGATATCGGTCTATATGGCAGCTATATCCAAATCTGGACCAATCTGTGCGATATTGCAGAAGTATGTCAAGGGGCTTAACTTAACTCACTGTTCCAAATTTCGGGGAAATCGGGCAATAAATGAGTATTTTATGGGCCCAAAACCATAAATCAAGAAATCGGTCTATATGGCAGCTATATCCAAATTTGAACCGATCTGGACCAAATTGAAGAAATATGTCAAAGGGCCTAACACATCTCACTGTCCCAAATTTCAGCAAAATCGGATAATGAATGTGGCTATTATGGGCCTTACACCATAAATCGGAGGATCGATCTATATGGCAGCTATATCCAAATCTGGACCGATCTGAGCCAAATTAACGAAGGATGTCGATGGGCCTTACACAATTCACTGCCCCGAATTTCATCAAAATCGGATAATAAGTGTGGCTTTTGTGGGCCTAAGACCCTAAACCGGAGGATCGGTCTATATGGCAGCTATATCCAAATCTGAACCGATCTGGACCAAATTAAAGAAACATGTCAAAGGGCCTAAGACAACTCACTGTCCCAAATTTCAGCGAAATCGGACCTTAAATGTGGCTTTTATGGGCCTTAGACCCTTAATCGGAGGATCGGTCTATATGGCAGCTATATCCAAATCTGGACCGATCTAAGCCAAATTGACAAAGGATGTCGAAGGGCCTAACACAACTCACTGTCCCACATTTCAACAAAATCGGATAATAAATGTGGCTTTTATGGGCCTAAGACCCTAAATCGGCGGATCGGTCTATATGGGGGCTATATCAAGATATAGTCCGATATAGCCCATCTTCGAACTTAATCTGCTTATGGACAAAAAAAAGAATCTGTGCAAAATTTCAGCTCAATATCTCTATTTTTAAAGACTGTAGCGTGATTTCAACAGACAGACGGACAGACGGACGGACATGGCTAAATTGTCTTAGATTTTTACGCTGATCAAGAATATATATAGTTTATAGGGTCGGAAATGGATATTTCGATGTGTTGCAAACGGAATGACAAAATGAATATACCCCCATCCTTCAGTGGTGGGTATAAAAACAACAGTCATAGAAAAACAACACCTCCAAAATATCAGGCAAATCGAGTAATAATTGCGCCATCTAGAGGCCCAAAAAAAACAGGGAGATCTGTTTATATGGCAGCTATATCAGGTTATATACCGATTTAGACCATATTTGGAACAGTTGTTGGAAGTCATATCAAGACGACATATGCAAATTTTCAACCATATTGAATAAGAATTACGCCCTCTAGAAGCCCAAGAAGTCTAATCGGGAGATCGGTTTATATGACGGCTACATCAGGATGTGGACTGATTTAGACCATACTTGACACAAATCTTAGAAGTCAAAGCGCCTCCTAGAAGCTCAAGAAGTCAAGACCCAAGGTTAGTTTATATGGCACCTATATAGGATATCAACCGATTTAGATCATACCTAGCACCAAAACACCACGTGCAAAATTTCAGTCAAATCGGAAGAGAATTACGCCCTCTAGAGGCTCAAGAAGTCAAGACCCAAGTTCGGTTTATATGGCAGCTATATCAAAACATAGACCGATTTGGCCCATTTACAATCCCAACCGACCTACACTAATAAGAAGTATTTGTGCAAAATTTCAAGCGCCTAGCTTTATTCCTTCGAAAGTTAGCGTGCCTTCAACATACAGACAGACGGATGGACGAACAAAAGGATGGATGGACGAACAGACAGGCGAACGGACGGACGAGATGACGGACGGACAGAGACAGACAGACGGACGGACGGACGGACAGAGACAGGCAGACGGACGGACGGACAGATAGATGGACGGATGGACAGATAGACGGACATGGCTAGATCGACTTGAAATGTCATGACGGCTGGACGGCTGTGTGTGGGAACAATTAGACCTTGGCCTTCACTTATGACTCCAAGATGGAAACGGGGCAAACGGGTCCGATGAATTCCATATTAGTAAGTCATTTGGCTATGAATGTACTGTGTATTAGGCTGAGTAATGCTTCATTACGATAGCTGCAATCGAAATCCTGGGAAGGCATTTGACATTCTCGAAACCATGTGGACAATATGGTGGCACTTAAGGCCTTGGCTTCGCAGTCAAATTTACGACCATAGACCAATATGGGGCTCATATGAAAGGTCTTTGGGAGTAAAGCACGAGTCTGATATCAATATTCGGGAAAAGTCTCCCAACCTCCAAAACACAAACCAATTAGGAAGGATTTGATGACCATTGCAATATGGGGCTCAAACAACAAGTATTGGGTTGCCCAAAAAGTAATTGCGGATTTTTCATATAGTCGGCGTTGACAAATTTTTTCACAGCTTGTGACTCTGTAATTGCATTCTTTCTTCTGCCAGTTATCAGCTATTACTTTTAGCTTGCTTTAGAAAAAAAGTGTAAAAAAAGTATATTTGATTAAAGTTCATTCTAAGTTTTATTAAAAATGCATTTACTTTCTTTTAAAAAATCCGCAATTACTTTTTGGGCAACCCAATACTTTATGGGGTCGCAGATATTTATATTTCAAGGTGCTGCAAACGGAATGACTAGGTTATTATGCCTCTCATCCTATGGTAGTGGGTCTAATATGTATATAAGGGGTCTATAGCAGCCCCCCCCCCCCCATAACTACGTCCCTTGTTGCTATATACACCTACCTACCGATTTAAGGGTCTTAAGTCCATAACAGGCGCTTTTATTACCGGATTTTTCTAAAATTTAAAACAATGAGCTGCAGAGGGACCCTCGATATTCAAATGCAATATTTTTCATAGTTTACCATTTTTAAATATAGCCGCCCTATAAACTGATCTGCTGATTAAGGGTCTTAAACCCATGATAGCCGCATTTATAGTCTCATTCTGTTGAAATTTGCAACAATGAGCTGCAATAGGCCCTCAAATATAGGGATCCAAATAAGGTCAATATCGGACATTATTCGGATGTAGCTGCCATCATTATTTATTACTCGATTTCGCGGAAATGTTGGGACACTCGATATCCAAACCGAATTTGGTACATATCAAATTTTGGCTGAAACTTGGAACAGTGAGTTGCACTAAGCCACCTGATAGCCGAACTGAGTATGGGTAACTTATGATCACCTTTAGTTGTAGCTATCATTTGGACCGTTTTGCAGATTTATGGTCTTATACCCATAAAAGCCTCATTTATTGGATTGCCCAAAAAGTAATTGCGGATTTTTTAAAACTTAGAATGAACTTTAATCAAATATACTTTTTTTACACTTTTTTCTAAAGCAAATTAAAAGTAAACAGCTGATAACTGACAGAAGAAAGAATGCAATTACAGAGTCACAAGCTGTGAAAAAATTTGTCAACGCCGATTATATGAAAAATCCGCAATTACTTTTTGGGCAACCAATATTACCAGATTTTGCTAAAATTTGGAATAGTGAGTTGGGCTAGGCCTCCCATTGTCCCAAACGAAAATGGTCCAGATCAGACCATATGGTGATATAGCTGTCTTAAGGCCGATCTGTCGATATGAGTTCTCAAGTCATTTATTACCCGATTTCACTAAAATTTAGAACAATGAGCCGTACTAGCCCCATCGATTTCGAACCGAATACGGTCCTGATTGGACAATATTTGGATATAGTTGCCATATAGACCGATGTGAGAATTTATGGTTTTAAGATCATCAAAGACTCATTTATCATTCGATTTTGCTGAAATTGGAAACTATGACTCTCTCCTCTACCTAAACACAATATGGTCCAGATCAGCCCATATTTGGACATTTACATGGATATACTAAAACAAAAGTACAATTGATATATCCATAGTGGTGGGCATCCAGAGCTCTGCGCATCCGAATTTAATGCTCGAAAGGGAAATAAAATCAGACTTAATGGGGTTTTACTTGTTTTATCAGATATTTTGAAATTAATATCAAATAGCGTCCACGCTAAGGGTGTTTTTTTTAAGTTTTTCAAAAAAACACATAAATTTCGGAAATATGTATGAAATCTTTATTTGAATCGATAGTACGGTCCATATAATTTGATTTCAT
The DNA here is from genome assembly GCF_963082655.1 of Stomoxys calcitrans. Classification (NCBI taxonomy): domain Eukaryota; kingdom Metazoa; phylum Arthropoda; class Insecta; order Diptera; family Muscidae; genus Stomoxys; species Stomoxys calcitrans. The sequence continues at coordinate 58,090,586 of NC_081554.1, read as the reverse complement.
GCAAATGTTGACCGTGACTGCGCCTCAAATGGTCCATCCTCTTAGTCCAAGTTTCTCACGAATAAATGCTTCAATGTTGTCTTCCTATGCGTCAGTTGAAATGGGCTTGTCTGTATGGACATGAGCTTTAACATAGCTCCCCAAAAGAAATGTTCTAAAAGGCGTTAAATCGCAAGATGCTGGCGGCCAGTTGACCGGTGCCGCATGTGAAATGCAATGTTCACAGAACTCGTCTCGTCGTCTTGTATGGCAAGTGACCCCGTCTTGTTGAAACCACATGTCATGCAAGTCAAGCTCTTGCATTTTGGCCAAAAAAGTTGGATATCATCTCATGGTAACGCTCAACATTCACAGTTACGTTACGATACGCATTATCTATGAAGAAGTACGGTCCAATGATGCCACCAGACCATAAACCGCACCACACTGTCACTTTTTCCGGATGCATTGGTAGCTCTTGCAATGCTTCTGGCTGATCTTCACTCTAAATAGCGACATTTCTGCTTATTTACATACCCATTGAACCAAATATGAGCTTCGTCGTAAAATGGAAGAAGCGTGCGATGAATTTTCTTTCCGTCCTTACTTATTTTATTATTAAAATGTGAATATTTCTGAAAAGGTCAATGAACAACTTAACTAATTTAGATTTTTTATTCAGGTAATTAATATTTTCATGCAACAGTTGTAAGTAAAATTTCTAAATTGCAAAAAGTCGGAAGAATTCGATACTTCAACCATAATTTCGTATACAGACTCATATAAAAGTCAAGACTCTTGTTTGAACCGTTAAGTGAAAAGTGGAAGTTTTGTTATTTCACTCCGCAAGAATTTTCTGCAAATCATTATTATCGAAAAGATGATTTTTCGGAGGTTGATATTTTGCCATGACCTTTTCCAGTGGCGTGGCTGATCTGTAGACCGGGAATAGGCTTAGAATGGATGCCAAAGTCCCTATAGCTGCGGTGGTGGTATCAGGTCGCTACTGAGACCTTTACTGTTGGAGCGTCTGTGCCGGGCTCCACTAGCCAACATACAACTGATCTCAGGGGCTTTTGACGGAGACACCAGGTTCGAGTCTTGAAGACAAGGCTAAATCATTTTATCTTCCCATGCTTATATAATTTTCCTATACCATCGGCCTTCTCCCGCAAACCAACACTCTCTTCAAGAGCTTCAAATAATAAGAGACGCATCGCTCTCATGTTTATTGGAAGGTGCGAATGATCCTAAAACTCGCACCGATAAGTAGAGACAAAATATCGATGGCCCCATCAATACTATCGATATTTTATTATCTGTCTAAATATCGTTGATATTTTTTTTCCTATCGATACTACCGGAAAAGGATACTTTTTTTGCAAAATTTAACACAAAAACGACACTGAAATATTCTTTAAGATACATTGCGCCTATAGAGGGCGCACTTTTCACCCGATTAGGCAAATATTTTATATGGAATGATTTTTCTCATGACCTCCAACTGACCTTATTAAATTCGATTTTTTTTTTTTGGTCTGTGCATTGATATTGCTTCTGTATATATCGATTTCCAGATTTTTACTACTCATTTTCCTTTGAAACATAGATGATGGGAATTAACGATAGTATGATACTATCGATATTTATTATAAGAAATATCGAAAATATCGAATGTTGCGATTATCGATAGTTTGCCAAAATGCTGCGGTCAGCTGTAGTTATATGGGTACAAGAACCTTTGCTAATGTCGCTCAGAGCAGCTTGTTGTTGGTAGTTGTCGACCAGGGAGAAGAACAGGAACAAATGGAGTAGGATAGTCAATAGACTGTCACCTGTATACTCCGATGTCCTTGTCCAAACTAATTGCTTTCGTGGATCAACGTTCAATGGAATTGTATTGTAGCACCCTTAGAAAGATTGGTGAGATCTGGCCGGTCGCAGCACTGTATTTAGGAGACGACTCAGCAGTAGTTGATGAACACTTGTCTGAGGAACTATCGACCAAATCTCTAAAGAGAAACACCCCATGGAGGTGTACTATCTCCTCTACTTTGGAACATAGCCATTGGCAATATTTTATTGTCTCTGGGAGAAAAATGTGTAAAAGTGCTTGCAGATGGTCTCATTGGGGGTACAGGAAAATGTCCCGGCACTCTTAAAGATATATTGGGTTGCCCAAAAAGTAATTGCGGATTTTTTAAAAGAAAGTAAATGCATTTTTAATAAAACTTAGAATGAACTTTAATCAAATATACTTTCTTTACACTTTTTTTCTAAAGCAAGCTAAAAGTAACAGCTGATAAACGACAGAAGAAAGAATGCAATTACAGAGTGACAAGCTGTGAAAAAATTTGTCAACGCCGACTATATGAAAAATCCGCAATTACTTTTTGGGCAACCCAATACTTCAAAAAGCCCTACATACGACAGCGAACTGGGCTACCGAAAGGGGTCTGGGCGCAAATTCGTGTAAGACCGAAATTGTTCTTCTCAGCAGGAGATACAAGTGACCCACTGTGGCACCTGTCTCCTTGGATGGAGAGAATGTTCCATTTACTGAAAGCTCAAAGTGCCAGGATGCTTTGCTGGACAGGATATTGAACTTCAAATCAAACATTTTGAAAGGTCAAGAGAGCCATTGGCGAAAGTTGGGATGTTAAAACCCTGTGTCATGCATTGCCTGCATTCTGCAGTTGTAAGACCTATAATGCTATATGGTGCTGTGGTCTGGTGGACGGCGCTTCAAAAGTCTATCTACTGTTCAATTGTCAACCGGATCAAAAGGAAGGCATGTTTGTACAACACAACCGCATTGAGGATGACATCATCTTAGGCACGTATGTTATAGGTCGCAGGAGAAGTGACTGTGGAGAGAAAAACTTTTTCCTCAAGGACCTCAATAAATTCAATCGAGAGGTAGGTTTGTATGGGAGCTATATTAGATTTCAAACTGATTCAGGCCATACTTTGCAAATATAATGGAGGTCATATGAAAAGGAGGCCACCGTAGCGCAGAGGTTAGCATGTCTATGACGCTGAGCGCCTAAGTTCGAATCCTAGCGAGAACATTAAAAAAAAATTTTTCAGTGGTGATTCGCTCCTAATGTTGTTCCCCACCTAATGTTGGAGGTCATGTAAATACTTCTCCCAAAGAGGTATCGTGCTATAAAAAAGAGGCCCCTTATCATTGAGCTTAAACTTAAATCGAACAGCACTGGGATAAGCATTGCGCTCTATGTGGGCTCAAGAAATTTTATCGGGAGAAATGTTTATATGGGACCTATATCAGGTTATAAACAGGGCTGCGAAGACGGAGTCGAGCAATTTTGATCGCAGTCGAAGTCGAGCAAATTATCTCGACTCCGGACAAAATTGTAAAAAATTTTTTAACAAAAAATAAAAATTTTTAAAAATTAAAATTCACTAAAGAAAATTTCAATATTTTTTTTTTCAAAAATTTGATAGAAATTGAAAAAACAGTAAAAATTTGGAAAAAAATTTTACTGAAATTTTATCTTAAAGAAAAATTGTATTAAAATTTTGCCTTAAGAAAAAACTTCATTAAAATTTTGTGTTATGAATTGAAAGTTGAAGACCATAGTAGAAGCCATTGGGTGATATTTCAATCCATTCGGATAAGAATTGCGCCTTGTAGGAGCTCAAGAACCAGAGTCGGGAGATCGGTTTATATGGGAGCTGTATCAGGCTACAGACCGATTCAGACCATATTGGACACGTTTATTGAGGGGTCATGGGAAAAGCCGTTGCACTAAAATTCAACCAAATCGGATAAGAATTGCGCCCTCTAGTGGCTTAAGAAGTCAAGATCCAAGATCGGTTTATATGGCAGCCATATCAGGTTATGTACCGATCTAAACCATGCTTAGCACAGGTTTTGGAAATCATAACACAACAAAATTTCAGACAAATCTGATTAGAATTGCGCCCTCTAGTGGTTCAAGAAGTCAAGATGCAACTGATCTTGCATATGGCAGCTATATCAAAACATGGACCTATATGGCCGATTTTCCATCCCAACCAACCTACACTGATAAGAAGTATTTGTGCAAAATGTGCAAGCGGCTAGCTTTACACATTCGAAAGTTAGCGTGCTTTCGACACACAGACGGACGAACATGGGAAGATGGACTTAAAATGTCATGACGATCAAGAATATATTGGGTTGCCCAAAAAGTAATTGCGGATTTTTCATATAGTCGGCATTGAAAAATTTTTTCACAGCTTGTGGCTCTGTAATTGCATTCTTTCCTTTGTCAGTTATCAGCTGTGACTTTTAGCTTGCTTTAGAAAAAAAGTGTAAAAAAAGTATACTTGATTAAAGTTCATTCTAAGTTTTATTAAAAATGCATTTACTTTCTTTAAAAAAATCCGCAATTACTTTTTGGGCAACCCAATATATACCTCATGCGGTCTTTGATGAATATTTCGAGTATTTGCAAACGGAATGACGAAATTAGTACACCCCCATCCTATGGTGGAGGGTATGAAAATATAAATTAATGGCGATAAGCAATCTTCTCTGAGTTGAAGTCGACTAAAAATTGCCCAGGTTATAAACCTATTTGGACCCTTCTTGGAACGACTTTTCGAAGACAAAGTTGTACTTTCTAGAGGCTCAAAAATCAAGATCCGAGCAGCTATATAAGGTAATAAGCCCATTTGAGTCATACTTGGCACACTTGTTGAAATTCAAAACAAATTGCCTTGTGCACAGTTTTGGCCAAGTCGTATGAGAATTTCGCCTTCTAGAGGCTCAAGAAGTCAAATCGGGAGATTAGTTTATATGGCAGCTATATCAGGCAAAAGCATTGGAACGCTCCTTAAGGCAGTTTTGGTCTTGTAGAAATGCAGATTTTTTGGGAAAATATTGGTGAAATTCCATTTTCAGTTGTTGATAGCAATTTATCACAAGAATTTGCACTTTCACAAAGCCATAACTGCCTGAAGGAGCGTTCCAATTCTATTGCGATGTACTAGAAAGCTCTCAACCATTGTCTTGGCTAACATTTTCGTCTCAGCATTGGATCGAAAATCTCAATGGTTTGGCTGTTATGGGTCAGAATATCCAAAATAATGTGACAAAAGTCTAAGGAAAGGGTGCAAGTCAAACTCTGGAGGCTCGATTTTCACCGTAAACGTATGGTCTAGTGGACTTCTTTGCTCAGTACAATCCCAAAAATCGGAAATAGGAAAGGCCGCTTAAGATTTTCAAATCGCCCCACCCTAATATATATATTTTGTTGGGTCTCAGATCAATATTTCGATGCGTTACTAATGGTAGGACGACCCACATTCCCATACCCACATCCCATGGTGGAGGGTATAAAAAAACACCCTTTACTATACATTCCAAGTCATTGTCTGGAAAACTCGGCATACACGATCCTATAAACCTGTTGTTCAATGTGATGGATAGCCTTATGTGGCTGGTGTAGTGATGACTACTTCTAGCTCATCTTGTCGAATTTTGTCGAATGCTTCACGCTGTGAATGGCTGTTTTCATGTATGTGGCCGCCATTGATTGATGAGTGAATGCATTACCTAACTAAAACTCACACAAATTTTTGTTGACGTTTTAAACAACACCTACTGCGATACCCATTTGCACTATCTTTCCTCTTTCCTATGCTTCATAGCTAAAAATTCAAACAAATTTGTCGTATGTCGCAGCATAGCTGGCTATTAGCATGCTCCTGCCTACCTTAGCATGTTCGCTTTTATCAATTAGTTGGTAGCTATTTTATCTTCCTTCCTTTGTCGTGTGAGTTTTAAAGCATGCCATGCATTTGCCATTTAGGCAAATGCATACCGCCATTCCGCCAAATGCATTCACTACTGTACTCCTATTTAAGTTTGACGAGTGCATTTTGGTTGTCTCTCTTCCGCAGTGGCTGGATGCGTTTAGAAAAGTTTTGCGTCATTAACACCATTTACCGAGAAAAACTGCAATGGCATGCTGGGCCCCAGTTAGCAGCCACACAGTCAGTAGGCCAATGAAAAGTTTTATCATCTACGCCATGGTCTATGGTATTTCGGTTAAATCACAGCTGATGGAAGGCGTTGTCAGGGGAATTGCTGGCAACCATTTGCATTGTTAGGCTGTGTGTTCATGGCGATGACGTTATTTTGGCTTTGTCATCATGCTGGCATACATTTTTGAGCAAAGGATGATTAAAAATTTTGCATTCTTTGTTATTTCGCTGCAGTTGAGTAGTGTCATGAGATAGGAGAATGCGTTTTGGTTGAGATTTTTTTTTGCACAAAGTGTTTTGTTAGGACTTTTAATATTCATGGTAAAGAGGGTTTACATTGGTATATAGCTCCCATATAAACTTTCTAATCTGCCTATAAAAAAAATTGTTTATAAAATTTGACGAAAAGATCTGTGAAGGAGAGTATATACGATTATGTGTAGCCAAATTAAACGCCAAACTAAATTTCCCATGACTATTCCTTTAAGGAACAGGAAAATTCTTTCCACATATCAATTTGTGCTGCCCGATTTTTGTTTTAAGCTCATTGATAATAGACCCTTTTGTTATAGGTGAGTCCGAACGGTGTGCAACACCTCTTTGGGGAGAAGTTTTTACATGGCATAGTACCTCACAAATATCGCCAGCATTAGAAGGGGAAAACCACCGCTGCAAATTTTCTTCTGATGTTCTAGCCAGGGTTCAAGCCCAAGCTTTCAGGGTCATAGACAAACATCTTTACCTCCGCGGTCATAGACAAACATCTTTACCTCTACGCTACGTGGCCTTCTTGTTTATCTGTATATAGAGCAGGGACTAAATAACAATTTAAGTGTTTTCTTCATGAATATCAAAAAAAAACAAATATAAAAATTAACAATTTTCACACTTTAACAAATTCCATGTCTGTTAATTAGAGAGAAGGCTTCTTTTCTTGCCTGCAATTGGCTTTTTACCTACCTTAAAAATTCCTACTAGAACCGAAGTTATTGCTCAAAAGGTGTAGCTACTTTGTTGTAGTCATTCCTATGCGAAACCATAAGCACTGGTTCAGGGTGCCGTATGAGTTATGTGTAATGTTCGCTGCAACACTCATACGCATAGGTGTACCACAATCTAAGTGACTAAGGCCGTGTCTTATATATGCTCTAACCAGTGCAAGCCAAATACACTACAATAGACAGACTTTCAGGGAAAAATTATATCAAATACTTATCGATACCATGCGATAATAGTTATCGATATCATCCAAGTTCATTTGATGTATCACACTTAAATATGCCTCACATTAAGATATTTATAAATAGATATTTGGTTTTTCTATTTTTATTTATTGATTTTATATTAACGACTGTCAAAAATGATTGATTTGCCTTGATTTCAATATCAGCTCTCTCAAAATAAGTCCAAACTATTAACAGTCTATCTCATAACAAATTCACTGACATATTTAAGTACACAATATGTGCGCATGTTGTTTATCGATTGTGGCCAACATATTTTCCAGCATATTACAAATTCGACCGACTGACCAAGTGACCAGACGGTAAATAATCGTATTTGTTCGCACACACAGCCAGACACTGCTTATGCCTGGCAGAGCCAGACATACCAAAAACCACATGATGAGGTATACAGTTATGTAGATATACAGACAAGTCCATGAAGTTTTCAATATATACACACATGCATACTCTTATACTTATTTACTTAGGTGAGTATTATTGGGTTCCACACACACACACACATACTAATGCTTGTGGGCCTATAATGACACCACCTATCTATAAGAGAGAGTGGTATGTTCAAATATTATGTTATGTGGGTATTGAAAATGAAAATGAAGGAGCGAAAATGTGTGACCCCAACGGTAGGTTGACATTCGTTTTTTTTATAGAGAAAGAGAAGTTTTGACAAAATATTCTACGGTAAGAATCTTTTGACAAATTTTATTACCAAAATAAAATTTTGCAAAAACTTTGCAATATATAAAGAATGACAGCTATATCTAAATTTGAACCGATTTTTATGAAATTCATCTATAACATCGAGAAGCAAGAGAAAATCCTTCCTGCCATATTTCGAGAGAATCGATTAACAAATGACCATTTGATTGCAATATTACTGCAAATTGGACGAGAATGTATATATGAGAGCTATGTCTAATCCCGAACCCATTTCGAGCAAACTTTATAGACATTGTGGAAGTCGTGAAGGAAAGCGTTGTACAAAATTTTGGGAAGATTGGTCAACAAATGCGCTTGCAGTGGCTCTAGGAGTAAAAATCGGGCGATACATATATATTAGAGCTTTATCTAAATCTGCACCGATTTTTCTGAAATTCACCAGTAATGTCGAGAGTCATTAGAGAATCCTTCCTGCCAAATTTCGAGAGAATCGGTTAACAAATGACCATTTTATTGCATTATTACTGCAAATCGGACGAACATATATATGGGAGCTATATGCAAATCTGAACCGATTTCTATGAAATTTACCTCTAATATCGGAAGTCACAAGAAAATCCTTCGTGCCAAATTTTGAGAGAAGCGGTTATCAAAAGACCATTTTATTGCAGTATTACTGCAAATCGGACGAACATATATAGCTATATATAGGAGCTATATCCAAATCTGAACCGATTTTTCCCAAATTCAATAGGCTCGTCTCTAGCTCAAAAAACGTGCCCACACCAAATTTGAAGACGATCGAATGAAAATTGTGACCTGTAGTTTGTACACAAATTAACATGGACTGACGGACAGACAAACGGACAGACAGACAGACGGACATAGCTAAATCGAATCAGAAAGTGATTGTGAGTTGATCGGTATACTTATTAAACCACACAAATATACCGACTATACCAATATGTAGCTCAAATGTGGTTTTTGGGAGTAGAGTATGAATCTGATATACACTTTCGGGGCAAAGTGTTTAACTACTGTCGCCACCAAAACTAAGAAAGCAAAGTATTGGGTTGCCCAAAAAGTAATTGTGGATTTTTCATATAGTCGGGGTTGACAAATTTTGTGACTCTGTAATTGCATTCTTTCTTCTGTCAGTTATCAGCTGTTACTTTTAGCATGCTTTAGAAAAAAAGTGTAAAAAAAGTATATTTGATTAAAGTTCATTCTAAGTTTTATAAAAAATGCATTTACTTTCTTTTAAAAAATCCACAATTACCTTTTGGGCAACCCAATAGATCTAACATTTAAACTTTAATGGGCGGACCCTCCCCTTATCCTATTTTCAAAAACGCCAGATCTCGGATATGGCTGGTGCGATTTAAGCGAAATTTGGTTTGTTTATTATAACTCAAAAACAGAAATGTTGTATCCTTATTTAGAGTGGGATATCTAAGGAGGCTGCGCCACCTCCAAAACTTACCAAATGGATATATAAACCAATAATTACATATGGGTCTCAAATTATAGGTGCTTGAGACTAGAGCATCTCTAAAAATACCCCCATACCGGATATATTTACCGACCATAGAAATATGAAGCTCAAATTAAAGGTTTTTGGGAGTAGAGCACCAATATGATATTCACATTGGAACGAAATATTTGGTATTTTAGTATCTGAATTTCAGATGGGATACCTAGGGGGCCGCCCCACGCCAAAACCTACCAAAAATATTTAGTGACCAATCACGACAGTATGCGACTCAAATTAAAGATATTTGAGAGTGGAAAAGGAATATGATACTCAAATATGGAGTCAAGTGTTTGGGGGGCTGTCCCACCCCCAAAACACCCCTAAATCGGATATATGTACCGACCATGGCAATATAGGGCTCAAATTAAAGGTATTTGGGAGTAGAGCACGAAACTGATATATAATTTCGTGGCCAAGCTTCTGGGGGTCATCCGCTTTTCCAAATAGGCCGTATAACTGACCATGTCAGTATGAGGCTCAAATAACAGGTATTTGAGATATCTGATTTTACAAATGTTAAACCATGTGTATGAGGGGTTCCCCTCCTTCAAAACAACTCACAAAGACATATTTACCGACCGTAGCAACCAAAGTGGTTCAAATGAAAGGTCATTGGGAGCAGAGCGCGAATCTGATATCAACATTCGGTAACGACTTTACATAGGAGGCTGCCCCCTCCTCCAAAGAGGACAAATTTACCGACCATACAAATATGGTTTTCAGTTAAAAGGGGTTTTAGAGTAGAATACGAATGTGATATATATTGTCATAGCCAAGTCCCCGAGTGGCCTCCCCAACCCCCAAACATGACATGTTTGCCGACTGCGGATATATAGGGCTCAAAGGTATTTGGGAGTAGAGAACGAATCGGATATGAGCATTCGGGAATAACTGTCTAGGGAACGTCCCACCCCCATAACAACCCCAAAAAAGGACGTATTCGCTGACTATGACAATTCGGGGCTCAAAGATGTTATGGATGTTAATAGTTTTTAGAGCCTACCCCCCAAACCGGCAATATTTGCTGATTATTGCCATAAGGGGCTCAAATGAAAGATGTCTCAGATTAGAAAACCGATTTGATTTTCCATTTTGGGATCAAGTGTTTGGGGGACGCCTCATCTCATATAAACCAATGCCAAAATGGGGTTCAAACAAATTATATTAGATACTAGAACACGATGCTTATATTTGTTCAGGGCTAAGTGCTTTGGAACCACCCCACTACCCAACACACCCCTAAATAGTACATATTTACCAACCATGGCAATATGGGGCTCAAATGAAAGGTATTGGGAGTATAGTACAAAATTGATACCAACTTTCAGGAGCAAGTTTCTTGGGGTCCACCACTTCCCAAAACACCTCACAAACAGGAGTTATGTATTGGCCATGACAATATGGGCTTAAACAAAAGGAATTTGGGAATGGAATACGAATCTAATATTCAAATGTGGTACCAAGTGTTTAGGGGAAGCCTCATCCCATGGCAATATGGGGTTTAAATAAGTGGTATTTTAGAGTAGACAATGAAGCTGATAGTTTTTCAGAACTAAGAGTCTCGACGACCAGCTATAAAAAAATTAAAAAAATTTTCTATAAAATTTCTCTTAAAATAAATATTCCCATGAAATCTTTTCCTCTAGAAATGATAATTTTAAAAATTTTCCTATTGAAAGTTTTTAATCATAAATTTCTTTTATTTGATCATATTTTTTTATTGAAAAAAAATAATTCCTCCTCTTCACCTTCCTTTAAGCCATTAACTGATCTGCTCTCTGTAATTTCATGATGAAATGTCAATGTTTCAACAGACAATAATACCAATTAAATTTGATTATATGCTCTTTCGTCCATTTCCTCCTTCACAGCGACATGATTATCATCATAACAAGGCTCAGTGATAAAGTGAGGTGATTTGCATAACTGACTTTTATGAATGTCTGTGTGTATGTGTGTGTGTGTCCATTCACACATGGCTTCTACATGCACGCACGCACAACAATTAACAATTTTCATAAAGGCTAGGCCGGCCATCCTTCGCCTAGCATAGCCATAGTCTTATGGTGCCATGGTTTTTCATTTCGTTTGCTGGTGTGTTTCACATAATTTTTGTCAACGGTCCACATATTCCTGGTAATGGTAATGGTCATTACTTAAATTCCCCACAACAATGGTAGACAAGCTTTTAGCCATCCTCACAATTGGTAGGCGGGCCTCAATTTTTTCATTACATGTATGTGAGTAATTTTTAATGGTAGACTTAAAAGTCAACAATTTAATCGCTTAACGGAAAAGGGCTTACATTTAATAAAACTTTGGGTTTAATTAAGAGTGCATTAAGTTCGGCCGGGCGGACTCTTATATACCCTCCATCATGTATGGTACGGAATAAGTTCTTTGAATGACTTTTTCAAATATATATAGGAGATCTATAAAGTTCTAGACCAATATAGAGCGTACATATGCAAGGCTGTTAGAAGTCATAGAAAGACATTAAGTTCAAAATTTCAGACAAATCGAAAAATAATTGCGCCCTCTAGAGGCTCAACAAGAGCGCCCTCAAGAGGCTAATATGAACATCGGGTTATAGCCAAGCTATATCAGGTAATAGACCGTTTTGGACCATAGATGTCACAGTTGTTCAAAGTCAAAACCAAACTCTATGGGTAACATTTCAGCCAAATCGGATAATAATTGCGCCCTCTAGAGGCTCCAGAAGTGAAATTTGAAGATCGGTTTAAATGGCAGCTATATCACGTAATAGAATGATTTGAACCATGCTTGACACAGTTGTTGGAGGTCAAAACTAAAATCACGTATAAAACAAAACAAATCTCACGCAAAGCGCAGAAGAATTGCGCCCTCTAGAGGCTAAAGAAGTAAGATCTGAAGATCGGTTTAAATGGCAACTATATCAGGTAATAGACTGATTTGGACCATGCTTGATACAGTTGTTGGAAGTCAAAATAAAAATCACGTATAAAATGTAAAGCAAAAGGGAGAAGAATTGCGCCCTCTAGAGGAGAAGTCTTATCTGAAGATCGACTTTTGAAGGCCGCTACATAAGGTAACATACCGATTTGTACCATATTTGGCACAGTTATTGGTCATAGCAAGAACATAATGTGGAAAATTGCAGCCAAATTGGATATCAATTGCGCCCTCTAGAGGTTCTTGAAATCTAATCTGAAGATCGGTTTATATGGCAACTATATCAGGTAATAAACCGCTTTAGATCATACTTGGCACAGTTATTGGAAGACACAACAAAGCAAAATATCAGCCAAATCGGAAAAGGATTTCGCCCCCTAGATGCTCTAGAAGTTAAATCGGGAGATCGATTTATCAGGCAATAGACCGATTTAGACCATAACTCATTACTGGCATATAGTTGTAGGAAATCAAATCAAATCATCACGTACAAAATATCAGTCAAAACAGAGTAGAACTGCGCCCCCTAGAGGCACAAAAAGGCAAAATGAAAGTTCGGTTTATGTGGGAGCTATATCAGGTTATGAACTCACTTGAACTATGCTAAGCACAGTTGTTGGAAGTCGTTCCTAAACACCACGTGCAACTTTTTAGACAAATCGGAGAGGAATTGCGCCCTCTAGAAGCTCAAGAAACAAAACCAGGAGATCGGATAAGAACTGCAACCTCTAGGGGTACAAGAAACCAATTCTGGAGATCGGTTTATATGTCAGCTATATCAGGCTATGGACTAATTTACACCACACTTATCACAGTTATTGGAAGTCGTAGCAAAATATGACGAATAAAAATTGCGTCCTCTAGAGGTCGCCCTCTAAGTTCTGAAGATCGAATCATATGGCAGTGGACAAATTTAAGCCATACTTGGTACAGAGGCTCATGATGCCTTATCTGAAGATCGAATTATGTGGCAATGGACCGATTTAGGCCATACTTGGTACAGTTATTGGAAACAAAACATCTCGTTGGAAAAACGGCCAAATAGCACTGGAATTAAGCCACCAAGAGGGCTCAATAAGACAAATTGGAAAATCTATATGGAAGCTACATTCAAAATGGACCGATTTGGCAGATTTACAAACCCAACCGACCTACTACACCAACAGGAAGTAGTTGTGCAAAATTTCAGGCGTCTTGTCTAACTTGCTCGAAAGTTGGTGTGTTTTCCACAGTCAGTGAGAAAAACAAACGGACAGAGATGGCCAAATTCTGAACCGATTAGCTTGAAATTTTCAAAGATTTTCACAGACATGGTCAAATGCTGAATCGATTAGCTTGAAATTTTCACAGATCGGGTAGTTTGGTTTGGAAGGAAACAAAGGCTGTATAATTTTTTGATATCGGAAGGGGAGCGGACCCTCCCCTTTATCCCAAGAGTACTACCCAAAAATAAAAGTGTACAGATCAGGACTATATGGGAATCAAATGAAAGGTATTCAGGAGTAGAGTACAAATTTCATATTCGAAATTGGGTCCAAGTAACAGGGGAGCCGCCCCAACCCCAAAACCACCCTAAAATAGGTTTATTGGGCGAGCATGACAATACGGGACTCAAATGAAAGGTATTAGGGAGTAGATTACGAATATAGTCAGGATGAAAGAAAAGGCTTTAAAATTTATTCATATCGGAGGGGGGACGGACCCTCCCCCGTTACCCCAAAAACAACACCCCAAATGGAAAGTGGACCGATAAGGACCCAGTGGACCCAGGAAGTCGCCCCAACCCCAAAACTTCCAAAACCAGACAAATTGAGGGTCCATATCAATATGGAGCTCAAATGAAAGGTATTCGGGAGTAGATTACGAATCAAGCATACAAATCGAAGTGTAGGGGGTCACCCCACCCCCCAAAACACCCCAAATGGATATGTTGGCCAATTACGACCATATGGGACTCGGTTTGTTTGTTTGTTCCGGAGAATCAAAAACCGCTGAAACGATTTTCTTAGAATTGTCACAGATTGTGTAGGTTTTTGTGGAAAGGAACGTCTGTTATATAATTTTTAGAAATCGGATGGGGACGGAACCTCCCCCTTACCCCAAAAACGCCACCCAAACCCAAAAGTAGACTGATTGGCACAATATGGGAATCAAATGAAAAGTATTGGAGACTAGAAAACGAATATCATATTAAATTTAGGGTCCAAGTACCCAGGAAGTCGCCCTAACCTCAAAACTTCTAATATCAGACAAATTGAACGTCCATATCAATATGGGTCTAAAATGAAAGACATTCGGGAGTAAATTACGAATCTGGAAAACAAACCAGAACGAAGTGTAGGGGGTCAACCCACCCCCCAAAACACCCCAAATGGGTATGTTGGCCAATTACGACCATATGGGACTCTGTTTTTTTGTTTGTTCCGTAGAATCAAAACCGGCTGAAGCGTTTTTCTTAGAATTGTCACAGATTGTGTTAGTTTGTCTGGAAGGAATCGTAGGCGGATAGGGGGGGTCTCTCCCCATTACCCCAACAACGCCATCCAAAACCAAAAGTGGCCCGATAGGCACAATATGGGTATCAAATGAAAGGTATTGGAGACTAAAAAACGAATGTCAAATTAAATTTTGGGTCCAAGTACTCAGGAGGTTGCCCTAACCCCAAAACTCCTCTAAACAGATATATTCGATGTTCCTATCAATATGGGACTCAAATGAAAAGTATTCGGCAGTAGATTACGAATCTAGCATACAAACCAGAACGAAATGTAGGGGGTCACCCTAAGCCCCAAAAACGCCCCAATTGGGTATACGACCCATCATGATTATATGAGACTCGGTTGGTTTGTTTGTTCCGTAGAACCAAATTCCGATTTTCTTAAAATTTTCACAGATTCTGTAGGTTTTTGTGGAAGGAGACATAGGTTATATAATTTTTAGATATCGCATGGTAGCGGACACTCCCTCTTATCCCAAAAACGCCACCCAAAACCAAAAGTGGACTGATGGGCACGATATGGGTATTAAATGAAAGGTACTGGAGACTAGAAAACGAAAAACGAAGATAAAACGAACAACCATGTATGGGAGATGTCCCCACCATCAAAAACTGCCCAGATGGGCATATTAGCCGATCATGGCTACATTGAACTCAAATGAAAGCTTTTTGGCAGTAAAGAAAGAATTTAATATCTATTTTAAGGGCAAAGTGCCTAAGTGCCAAACCCAGACCCAGCCCCAAAATGCCAACCAATCCCTACATATTTAGATAACGAATCTGGCATATATTTTATTTGGGCCGCCCCTACCCCAAAACAGACATATTGGACGTTCATGTCAATATGGGACTCAAATGAAAGGTTTTTGGTAGTAGATTACGAATATGGCAAATAAAAATGAAGAGCATGTATGGGAGGTGTCCCCACCATCAAAAACTGCCCAAATGGGTATATTAACCGATCATGGCTACGTTGGAATCAAATGAAAGCGTTTTGGGAGGAAAGAATGAATTTGATACCTATTTGCAGGTCAAATGGCTCAGTGCCAGACCCAGCCCCAAAACGCCCTTCAATCCCTAAATATTTATCAAGCAAGCCAATTCGGGCTTAAGTGGAAGGTATTTGGGAGGAAAGAATGAATTTGATACCTATTTGCAGGTCAAATGGCTCAGTGCCAGACCCAGCCCCAAAACGCCCTTCAATCCCTAAATATTTATCAAGCAAGCCAATTCGGGCTTAAGTGGAAGGTATTTGGGAGTAGAGCACGAATTTTGCATCCATATTTAGGCAGAATGTCTGAGGTACCATCCCACCTTCAAAAAGTAACCCCCTCCCTATATGAGCCCCATATTACCATAGTCGATAAAAGAGTCATGTTTCATTTCTGTCTTATACAATATAGGACAGAAATGAAACATGACTCTTTTATCGACTATGGTAATATGGGGCTCATATAAAAAGTGCCTGACCCAGCCCCAAAGCGCCCTCCAATCCCTATGTACTCATCAACCATGGCAATTTTGGGATTTAATGGAAGGTACTTGGGAGTTGAGCACGAATTTTGCATCCATATTTAGGCAGAATGTCTGAGGTACCATCCCACCTTCAAAAAGAAACCCCTCCTCACATGGATATATAGGCCAATCGCGAGAATATAGGGTAGAAATGAAGCATAACTCTCTTTCCGACTATGGTAATATGGGGCTCATATAAAAAGTATTTGAGAGTTTAGCTCGAACCTTTTATTTACTTTTGGGGCCAAGTGTCTGGCTGGCTATGTCACTCCCAAAATACACCACCTACTGGACATATTATTCACTATAATATAAGAATCCAATGAAGGGTATTAGGGAGTAGAGCAAAATTTTGCCCATAAACATTTCATAAAAGAACTGGGGCAAATTCCCACATATCAATGAGTCCTGTCCGATTCAAGTTTAAGCTCAGTGATAACTTTTCACTTCTATGCATTGCAAAAACTTGCCAATTTTCGCCCATGTACATTCCACTAAGGAACAGGGGCAAACTTCTCACATATCAATGAGTGCAGTCCGTTTCAAGTTTAAGCTCAATGATAAGGGGCCTCCTTTTAATAGGCGCGTCCGAAAGGCGTGCCGCAGTGCAACACCTCTTTGGAGAGAAGTTTTTTCATGGCATAGTACCCCACAAATGTTGCCAGCATTAGGAGGGGAAAACCACCGCCGAACATTTTTCTGATGGTCTCGCCAGAATACGAATCCAGCCGTTCAGCGCCATAGGTGGACATGCTAACCTCTGCGCTACGGTGGCCCATGGCATAGTACCCCATAAGTGTCGCCATCATAAGGAGGGGGATAACCACCACTTAAAAATTTTCCAATGATCTCGCCAGGATTTGAATTCACGGGTCTCGCATCATAGGCGGACTTACTTACCTCTGCGTTTCAATGACACGAATTTAATATCCACATTCGGGGCGAAATGTCCCCATCTTAAAACTCTACCAATGCAGGATTTATTGGGTTGCCCAAAAAGTAATTGCGGATTTTTTAAAAGAAAGTAAATGCATTTTTAATAAAGCTTAGAATGAACTTTAATCAAATATACTTTTTTTACACTTTTTTTCTAAAGCAAGCTAAAAGTAACAGCTGATAACTGACAGAAGAAAGAATGCAATTACAGAGTCACAAGCTGTGAAAAAATTTGTCAACGCCGACTATATGAAAAATCCGCAATTACTTTTTGGGCAATCCAATATATATCGACCATTGCAATATATAGGGCTCAAATAAAAAATATAAGAGCGTTAAAGAAGGCGCTGCTGAGCGAGCCGGGTACGGCTAGTTTCCTATAGAAATGAAATTTTATCAAAATTTCCTATAGAAATGAAATTTTGAGAAAATTTCCTATAGAAATGAAATTTTGAGAAAATTTCCTATAGAATTGAAATTTTGAGAAATTTTCCTATAGAAATGAAATTTTGAGAAAATTTCCTATAGAAATGAAATTTTGACAAAATTTCCTATAGAAATGAAATTTTGACAAAATTTCCTATAGAAATGAAATTTTGAGAAGATTTCCTATAGAAATGAAATTTTGACAAAATTTTTTATAGAAATGAAATTTTGACAAAATTTCCTATAGAAATGAAATTTTAACAATTTTTCCCATATAAATGGAATTTTGACAAAATTTCGACCTTTTCTTCTCCTTTCATATGGTTATTCCTGCTGCTGCCAACATTAGCAACAATCTTGGCAAACACCAGCAACATCAACACCAATGCTTAAGTTGAATCAGCACAAAAATCTGGAACATAAGCACTCCTGGCTTAGAATATCACATTCGTTTTGTTCATTTTATAGTCGAAACCATAGCCCGGATACATAGATATATAGAAGCGAAAATATAGTTTTATTCAGGGTACATAAATATCAGTTTTTTTTTGTTGTGCATGTCTCTAGAGCAGACACTCCTCTATGTATCACACAGCTCTATGTTCATGGTATACTAAATACAAAAATATATATACGAGCAGAGTTGGTTTGAGGATTTATATATATGTATAAAGTGGTAAACGACCGCATGGAGCACAGCACAGCACAGTATGGAATGAAATATTTAAAAAGAATTCCTACTGTGCCACCACTTGCGTCGCACACAAATGTAAAGGCAACAGCAAACTTAACCATTACTTGCAAACAACCGACAACAACATTTGCAATGCTCTGACATAGTCAGAGTTATAACAAAACCAGCCTTAGTGTATATACTGAACACACACACACACAGATACACACACTCTAAGTTCTCTATAGACATTGTGAAAATATGTGTCTGTGATTTTAGGTCGACGTCTGTCTGCCACACTCACTCACACACACACACATTCGCCAGCAAAAATAACAAAATAAACATTAAACCAAAAAAAGAAAGCAAAAAAAAAAAAAAAAACACCAAAGTCTGCCTAAGTGCCAGTGATGGCTGACAGGCTGTGTGTCTGACTTTAACGTCTGACAGTTGGGTAGACGACCATGTTGTACGTGCCAGACATGCCACACAGACTATCTCACACACATCGCATCCATAACAAAAAAACGCCCTCTCTGACCAACTTTTTGAGTCAGCCTTCTCTTTCGTCCCGCTCTTAGCCCGCAGGCTTGTGTACAACAAAATCACAATGAAACCAAAAAAAAAAAAAAAACACACGCACAATTTCATTTTGCCTTACATATTTTTCTTGCTCTTCAGTGATGGCACCTAACACCCAAAAGGAAACACCATCTCCATCTTTGTGACTTTTGAACAATTTTTAGCTCCATGTTCGTGTACACGGACTCACACATACTCTCACTCACACAAAATATAACATCAACACGCTCTCTGCTTCCTTATCCGGTATTGCCTGCAGACATTAAACTAAACATCATTCATGCAGTAAACACGCACGCACACACCCACCAGTCAGCCAACAGCGATGGAAACAAGGCACCCATTTTTTTACAAATTATGTTACAAGTCGAGGTAAATTAGGAAAGGCTTTGACTAAGCTGGCCATGAAAATACAACTTTTTCAAAATTAAATTTTTTTAAAGAAATCAAATTTGACAAACTTTCCTAATGGAATCTAATTTTGGGAAAATTTCCTATGGCATGAATTTGTGACAAAATTCCTATAGAAATCGAATTGAGACAATATACGAAGAGGAATATGAATTTTTTGTAGCAATTTCCTATTGGGTAGGTAAGATTGGATTTGGTTAAAGAAAATACTAGGGGTTTTAACCTGTCCCACGTCCTTGCAGACATACATCTAGTCCAGTAGTCGACTGGGTGTGCGCTCCAATTCTAAATAAAAATCTCGAAAATCCCAAAATACATCGGGAATCCTGTGTTTTTTATAACCTACTAGCCGAACCGGGCCCGCTACGCTGCGCCTTCTTTAACTCTCTCATATCTTTTTAGGGTGGGGACACTTCGCCCTGAATGTGCATCGAATTCGTGCCACTGTAGCCTATGTCTCCAATCACGCTGAATGCCTGCGTTCAAATCCTGGCGATAAAATCAGACAAAATTTAAAGCGGTGGTCAACCCCTTTAATCCCCCTTGGAGCTGGGGTGGCCACCGGCACTTTGCCCAGAAAAAATATCATATTCGTTCTTTACTCCCAAATACCGTAGATTTGAGCTTCATTTTGCCATAAGAGGAAATGAAGTTCAGTTTAGGGGATGCCTTAGAGCGTACCCCCAAACACTGGGCTCCAAAATTGGATATCAAATTCGTTTTCTACTCTCAAATACATTTCATGTGATTCCCCCACATTGTCATAATGGGTCAATCATCCAATTTGACTTATTTTTCGAAAGAAAAACGCCACCTGGACTTGAACGCAAATTTTAATGTCTTATTCGTAATCAACTCCCATTTGAGTTCCATATCGACATGGTCGGCTAATATGCCCATTTTGGGGGTACTTGGGGGTGGAGCGACCTCCCATTACTTGGACCTAATTTTGTATGCCAGATTCGTAATCTACACCCGAATATGTTTCATTTGAGGTCCATATTGACATGAACGTCCAATATATCTGCTTAGAGCAGTTTTTGGGTCGGGGAGACCCACTGGGTACTTGCACCCAGATTTTAATAAGATATCCGTTTTCTAGACTCCAATACCTTTCATTTGATACCCATTTTGTGCCTATCGGCCCACTTTTGGTTTTGGATGGCGTTGATGGGGTAATAGGGAGGGACCGCCCCCAACCGCCTACGATTCCTTCCAGACAAACTTACACAATCTATGACAATTCTAAGGAAATCATTTCAGCCGTTTTTGATTCTACGGAATAAACAAAAAAACCAAGTCCCATATAGTCATGATGGGTCATATGCCCGTTTAAGGCATTTTTGGGGGTAAGGGCGACCCCCTATACTTCGATCTGATTTTTTATGCCAGATTCGTGCTCTACTCCCGAATACCTTTCATTTGAGGCCCATATTGATATGAACGTCCAATATGTCGATATGGGGGAATTATGAGGTTGGGGCAGTGCGATGGGTTCTTATAGCCAAATTTTAATAGCATATTCGTATTCTGTTTTCCAATACGTTTCATTTTATACCCATATTGTCTCGATCGGTCCACTTTTGGTTATGGGTAACGGGGGAGGGCCCCCCCTCCCCTTCCGAAATTAACAAATTATAAAGCCTATTTGTCCTTCCTGACCTTATTCGCAATCTACTTCCAAATACCTTTCATTTGAGTCCTATATTGTCATGAAAACCTATTTTAGGGAGTTTTTGGGGTTGGGGCGGCCCCATGTTACTTGGACTCAATTTTAAATATGAAATTTGTACTTCACTCCTGAATACCTTTCATTTTAGTCCCATATCGTCCCCGTTTATTTTTGGGTAGTTCTTTTGTGGTAAGGGGGAGGGTCCGCTCCCTTCCGATATCAAAAAATTATATAGCCTGTGTTTCCTTCCAGACTAACCTATACAATCTGTGAAAATTTCAAAGTAATCGGTTCAGGCGTTTTTGAGTCTATACGGAACAAACAAACAAACCGACAAACACACAAACAAAGACCAATTGAATATTATTTATAAGATACCACTACTGTGGTAAAGTCCGTCCGTATTTTGTATATCTGTCCGTCTGTCTGTCTGTCTGTCTTTCCGTCTATCTGTGTATCTGTCTGTCTGTCTGCCTGCCTGCCTGTCTGTCTGTTTGTCTGTATGTCCATCCGTCTGTCCGTCTATCTGTCTGTCTATCTGTCTGTCTATCTGTCTGTCTATCTGTCTGTCTATCTGTCTGTCTATCTGTCTGTCTATCTGTCTGTCTATCTGTCTGTCTATCTGTCTGTCTATCTGTATGTCTATCTGTCTGTCTATCTGTCTGTCTATCTGTCTGTCTATCTGTCTGTCTATCTGTCTGTCTATCTGTCTGTCTATCTGTCTGTCTATCTGTCTGTCTATCTGTCTGTCTATCTGTCTGTCTATCTGTCTGTCTATCTGTCTGTCTATCTGTCTGTCTATCTGTCTGTCTATCTGTCTGTCTATCTGTCTGTCTATCTGTCTGTCTATCTGTCTGTCTATCTGTCTGTCTATCTGTCTGTCTATCTGTCTGTCTATCTGTCTGTCTATCTGTCTGTCTATCTGTCTATCTGTCTGTCTATCTGTCTGTCTATCTGTCTGTCTATCTGTCTGTCTATCTGTCTGTCTATCTGTCTATCTGTCTGTCTATCTGTCTGTCTATCTGTCTGTCTATCTGTTTGTCTACCTGTCTGTCTACCTGTCTGTCTATCTGTCTGTCTATCTGTCTGTCTATCTGTCTGTCTATCTGTCTGTCTATCTGTCTGTCTATCTGTCTGTCTATCTGTCTGTCTATCTGTCTGTCTATCTGTCTGTCTATCTGTCTGTCTATCTGTCTGTCTATCTGTCTGTCTATCTGTCTGTCTATTTGTCTGTCTATCTATCTGTCTGTCTGCCGCCTGCCTGCCTGCCTGTCTGTCTGTTTGTCTGTCTGTTTGTCTGTCTGTTTGTCTGTCTGTCTGTCTGTCTGTATGTCTGTCTATCTGTCTATCTATCTGTCTGTCTCCCTGTCTGTCTATATCTCTGTTCGCCTGTCTGTCTGTTTTCCTGTCTGTCAGTCTGCCATTCTGTTTGTCTTTCTATCAGTCTGTCTGTGCGCCTGTCCTTCCGTCTCTTCGTCTATCTATCTGTCTGTGCACCTGTCTTTCAGTCTCTCCGTCTATCTGTTTGTCTGTCTATCTGTCCATCTGTCCGTCAGTCGGTCTATCTATGTATACTAATTTCGTCATTCTGTTTGTAACTACTCGAAATATTCGTCTGAGACCCCATAAAGTATACATATTCTTGATCGTCGCGATCTAGCCATGTCCATCCGCCTGTCCGTCCGTCTGTCTGTCGAAAGCACGCTAACTTCCGAAGGAGTAAAGCTAGCCGCTTGAAATTTTGCACAAATACTTCTTATTAGTGTAGGTCGGTTGGTATTGTAAATGGGCCATATCGGTCCATGTTTTGATATAGCTGCCATATAAACCGATCTTGGGTCTTGACTTCTTGAACCTCTAGAAGGCGCAAATCTTATCCGATTGGAATGAAATTTTGCACGACGTATTTTGTTATGATATCCAATAACTGTGCCAAGTATGGTTCAAATCGGTCCATAACCTGATATAGCTGCCATATAAACCGATCTTGGGTCTTGACTTCTTGAACCTCTAGAGTGCGCAATTTTTATCCGATTTGAATGAAATTTCTGTTTTGGTATTACTTTAAACAACTGTGCTAAGTATGATTCAAATCGGTTCATAATCTGGTATAGCTGTCATATAAACCGATCTTGGATCTTGACTTCTTGAGCCAATTGAGGGCGCAATTCTCATCCGATTTGGCTGAAATTTTGCATGAGGTGTTTTGTTATGACTTCCAATAACTGTGCTAAGTATGGCGTAAATCGATGTAGAACCTGATATAGCTGCCATATAAACCGATCTGGGATCTTGACTTCTTGAACCTCTAGAGGGCGCAATTCTCATCCGATTTGGCTGAAATTTTGTACAACGGCTTCTCTCATGACCTTCAACATACGTGTCTAGTATGGTCTGATAGCTTGATGCAGCTCCCATATAAACCTATCTCCCGATTTTGCTTCTTGAGCCCCTACAAGGCGCAATTCTTATCCGAATGAACTGAAATATTACACAATGACTTCTACAATGTCAATCAGCATTCAATTATGGTCCGAATCGGAATATAACTTGATATAGCTCCAATAGGATAACAGTTCTTATTCAATATTCTATGTTTGTCTAAAAAGAGATACCGCGCATAGAACTCGACAAATGCGATCAATGGTAGAGGGCCGGCCGAACTTAGGTAAGATTCGGCCCGGCCGAACTTAGCACGCTCTTACTTGTTCTTAGTAGATTGCTTAACCTCTCAGAGCCTTATCTGCCTACAGTACAGATTGAAGGATAAGATGGAATGTGGTCAGTCCCCACATTGTTAAAGGCCTCCCTTTTACGAAAAAAGATGTTCAGTATAATTTTTTTCTTAGGAAAAAAATATTTTTTTTTTCAAAAATTTCCATTAAACCCAAAGTTAAAGTTCACTTACGATGGGAGATTTTGGCCAATGAATTCATATCCTGGATTGCTTAACAAGCCTCTTAGAGCCTTGTTTACCTACAGTACAGATTGATGGATACGATGGGATATGGTCGGTCCTCACATTGTTAAAGGCCTTCCTTAACGATAAAATATCCCCAACAACATTTTTTCTTAAGAAAATAACACCGAAATTTAATTTTTTTTTCCTTTCCTTTCCTTTCCTTTCCTTTCCTTTCCTTTCCTTTCCTTTGCTTTCCTTTCCTTTCCTTTCCTTTCCTTTCCTTTCCTTTCCTTTCCTTTCCTTTCCTTTCCTTTCCTTTCCTTTCCTTTCCTTTCCTTTCCTTTCCTTTCCTTTCCTTTCCTTTCCTTTCCTTTCCTTTCCTTTCCTTTCCTTTCCTTTCCTTTCCTTTCCTTTCCTTTCCTTTCCTTTCCTTTCCTTTCCTTTCCTTTCCTTTCCTTTCCTTTCCTTTCCTTTCCTTTCCTTTCCTAAGGCCTCTTGATGATATTTCCTGACTTAAGCTACATCCATCGCTATTTGCTGGCTGGTTGGCTGAATCTTTTACCAACAGTGACCCATTCAGCTTTTAAGCCATTACTGTTTAATGGCATTGTTGTTGCTGTTGTTGTTTTTATTGTTGCTCTATAGTTTGTCTCGTTACTCATTGCCACTGTGAGGCAGATATAATGGAGCAGCCATAAATTCAAATATTTCTCACGCCATGGTATCCGCCCGCTGCAAGCTGTCTCTACATATTTCCTGTTATTCTATATAGACAACGAACCAATACACACACACTCTCTTCTTCTTGCTCTCCTTACATATTTCTCACTCTCATAATGTGTCCCTGTTTTCAGAAACATTTTCAAATACCAAATGTCATCACAATGTTCAAACACTGAGTGATTTTTTCTCTTAGCGTATGGTGTTGGTTCACTGGTGGGTGGGTGGTTGTGTTGTGCCATGAAATGCATCATCAGCTGATGTTATTGTTGTTGATTGGGCAGCTCGTTGTTAATTTTTATTGTTCTAAAGCAGTGATTTGATAGTGCCGGTATCCTCTACTTAGAGTTGCCAAAAGACAAAAATGTCTACTAACCAAATTTTCGTTCAGCTACGAGTGACTAAAACAAGAAAAGTTGACTTCCAGCAATTGTGCCAAGTATGGTTCAAATCGGTTCATAATCTGATATAGCTCCCATATAAACCGATATCGGATCTTGACTTCTTGAACCGCTAGGGGGCGCGACCATCAACAACTGTGTCAAGTATGGTCAAAATCGGTTAAAAATCTGATACAGCTCCTGTATAAATCGATCTCGGGTCTTGTTCTTAAGCCGCTAGAGGGCGCAATTATAAACTGATTTTGCTGAAATTTTGCATGAAAAAATTTTAACTTTCAACAACTGTGCCAAGTATGGTCTAAATCGGTTGATAACCTGATATAGTTTCCATAAAAGCCGATTTCGGATATTGACTTCTTGAACCGCTAGAGGGCGCCATTGTTGCCCGATGTAGCTGAAATTTCGCTTGAAGTGTTTTGTTGTGACTTCCAATAACTGTGCCAAGTATTGTTTAAATCGATTCATAACCTGATATAGGTCCCATACAAACCGATCTCGGATTTGGACTTCTTGAACCGCTAGAGGGCACAATTATTATCCGATTTAGCTGAAATTTAGCATAAAACGTTTTGTTATAACTTCCAATAACTGCTCCAAGTATGATCCAAATCAGTTCATAACCGGATATAGCTCTCATATAAACCGACGATTCGTGATATATGTAATCCTGCTGGATCTCGGTGGAGATGGCACGAGGATAATCGCTTATGCGGACGTCGTCGTGCTACTGGTCCGAGGCAGGATTCTGCTGACGTTCAGCGAGATCACGAAAGGGTAACTGAGGGGATTGCCGCGATGGGCTACCACAAATGAGTTAAGGATCAACGCAAGGAAGACGGAGCTGGTGCTCTTCATGAATAGATACAAAATACCGCAGCTCAGACTCCCGTCTTTGGACGGATGCACACGGCCAACGTGAGACCAGTTTTAACCTATGGAGCACTGGTATGGTAGAAGGCCGTGGAGAAGAGGACACGTACAAGGGAGTTTCGAGTAGGTCCAGATACTCGCCTGCGTCGGGGTCACAGGAGCACTAAGATCTGCTCCACAGGTAGGTCAGGGATTGATGCCCGAGACATGCTGCCCATTGAGGTCTATATTCAGAACTACACCGCCAAGGTCGCGTCTAGGCTGTGGTAGCTAGGCATGTTGAAAGAGAACGGTTGCGGCCACGGTTCGATTCTGGATGTTATGGATCCGGTAGACTACCTGTCACCAGTGCCAACTAGGGTGAGGGTATTCCCGATTTATTTTCCTGGGAGGTTGAATGGAAAGCGAATGCTGTACTTGAGGAGAATGAGACCTCGATCTACAGCGATGGCTCCAAGATGGAGTCAGGTACTGGATTGGGGGGTCTACTCTGACACACTCAATATCGGTATGTGTTTGAGACTGCAGGTCGAGGGTACGATCTTTCAGGCAGAGGTCTGTGCCATTTCAGTAGCGGCAAGACAAATTCTTGTAAGGAATCAAAACTCGGAATTTTTGTGGACAGTATGGGGGGTCAAGGCCTTGGGGTCGTGGGTAGTGGGGTCGAGATATGTGACGGATTGTTTGGAGTCCCTTAAATAGGCTCCGGGTCCTCGATGTGACGATGACATGGGTTGCTGGACATGAGTATATTCCAGGGAATGAGAAGACGGACGAGTGCGGCAGTGCGCCAGGTGGGGTTCGTCTGCGCCTGGCGGACCAGCCAACGGCCTTGCCTATGTTCCATGGGTCGAGCAACTGAATAGAGTATAGGCCAGAGCCGGGTGTGCCATAGCTCCACCGTAGGTACATCCGTGCTTCCGTTCCCACCCCGACGTACACGATGTGACGCTGACATGGGTTCCTGGCCATAAGAGGACACCAAGAAATGAGAGGACGGACGAGTGCGGCAGTGCGCCATGCGGATTTCGTCTGCGCCGGGCGGACCAGCCACCGGTTTAGCCTTCGTGCCATTTGTCGAGCTACTGAACACAGTGGAGGGGATGGCCAGAGCGGCGTCGGTGCCAAGATAAGACTCGGAGGATGGTTGCCGGACTGCAAAGGCTCTCTGGCTTGTCATCGACCGGAGGAGGACGAAGGAGTTGCTGCAGTTCGTTAAGAGGTCGATGAGTACCTTAATAGGGGTCATAAACGGGCATTGTGCCATAGGCCACGCATGAGAATACCGCACAATGACTTCTGCAGGAGTTGCCTCGATAAGGATGAGGAGGAGACTATCGAGCACTTGCTGTGTTCATGATCGGGTCTGCAGGGATGTAGGCTCTCCTCTCTGGGGAGCCATTTCTTCCGCGATCTGGGTAAACTTGCGAACGTACCTTTGGAAGGTCTCCTGAGATTTGTTGACGGGGGGTGCCATAAGCTCCAGCGAAGGTACATCAGTAGGATACCAAGAAATGAGAGGACGGACGAGTGCGGCAGTGCGCCATCCGGGGTTCGTCTGCGCCTGACGGACCAGCCACCGGTTTAGCCTACATGCCATTTGTCGAGCTACAGAACTCAATAGAGGGGCCATCCCCCAGGGCGACTTCGGTGGCAAGATAGTACTCGGTGGATGGTTACCATCCTCTAAAGGATCTCTGTCCTGTCATCGCCCGAAGGAGGACGAGGGAGTTGCTGGAGTTCAAAAAGGGGTCAATGAGTACCTTAACAGGGGTCATAAACGGGTTTGGGCCATAGGCCACGCATGAGAATACCGCACAATGACTTCTGCAGGAGTTGCCTCGATAAGGATAAGGAGGAGACTATCGAGCACTTGCTGTGTTCATGATCTGGTCTGCAGGGATGTAGGCTCTCCTCTCGGGGGAGCCATTTCTTCTGCGATCTGGGTAAACATGCGAATGTACCGTTGGAAGGTCTACTGAGATTTGTTGACGGAGGGTGCCATAAGCTCCAGCGTAGGTACATCAGTGGGGATGGGCGTTCTTTACCCCCCGCTCGGGTTAACCATTCCTCCTGTTTTTCTTTTATTCGTGTAAAAAGTGTATTTTCAACTTTTTCCAAATTTTCTAATAATGAGATGCCATGACAGGATATTGACGAAGCTCTTTCTTTTTTGCACGGTCATCGCACAACAGTTGGTTGTGCCAATGCTGTTTCTATGCGAAAAAATTAACGATCCTTCACGTTTTTAATTTCTATCCAAAAAAAAAAATGTGGTAGGAGAAATTTCATAATGGCAACTCTGCTGTAAGGCGACCACATCGGTCTATCATTCAAATGTGGGTCGTTGCAGCTCAGTGTGAGTATGCGTGCTCTCTCACTTACTCTCTTTCTCAATCAGCCCTCGCCTCTCCCTCTGTGGTTGACTTGCCCTGGTTATTTCCTTCTACATCCTCTTCTTCTACTGTATCCTGTGTTTTGCCGGCGCCACATTGAGAATGGCATTGTTGTCGCCATATGACGCGCCGGTTTGGTTTGGAGCCGGGTTCGGTGATTTTATGTCTGTGACGCTTGCGGCAGCAGTTAGTCGCCTCCTTGTAGCTATGAAATTGGGTTGCCAGCACAGTGATGAGGTTGATCATCATCGTGCTTACCCAGTGATGATGATGATGATGATGGCGATGACTATGTTTTTGACAGCATATATATCTCTAGCTCTTTGCTCACAGGCTCTCTCTCTCTTTCCCTCTCTCTCTCTCTCTCTATGGTGGTAACTTGCTCTTTCTCCGTTATGTGTAGGTACAATGCACATTTACTAGCTTTGACACAGTCACCAGTTAGACTAAACGTCAGAACTCCAGACAAACTTTCAAAC